>NC_068343.1:3385035-3685035 GCF_014633365.1 Diospyros lotus | reverse complement strand
ATTCTTCTTAAATGAATTTTTTCTATAACATCAGCATTCACCTGTTAAAATTATAAGAATCAGACAAATTCTTAACCTAATTCTCAATCCAATCACCGCACATTTATTACCATCATCATCTTTGTTGGAAGGCAGAACTCTGGCGGAAGTAGTATTATTTGGTTAAACTAGATTGGGAAGCTTCCAAACTAAAATGAAGATAATGTCAAAAGTTTAAATTTTATTTTCATTAACATCAGTAATAGACTATAAAGTCGATCCAAATCTTGAGGCAATGGATGTCAAGTTAGCATAAGCGTGTAAATATTAGTCATACCTCCAAAATTGGCTAACTATTCATATGACATAAAATTATCTAGTTCAAAAGTGTAATTATAATCAAATGAACTTTAGGATACCACAATAAAAAAAAAAAAAATGTGAAAATTGAGGAGGTGAATTTATGTCATATTGAGCGATATTTTATCAAGGTTTAGTGATAATGTCTCTTTAAATTCAATGCATAATCGATGGCTAATGTCCTTTTAAGGCTTAAATTTATGCATTTGGGCGATGTTTTATCAAGGTTTAGTAATAATGTCTCTTTAAATTCAATGCATAATCAATGGCTAAGGCCTTTTCATGGAATTCAGTGCCCAAAGTCAACAAACCTATCACTTGGTGTTCATCATTTCTAATTAGCTTATGTTAATTACATTTTTGTCTTGTAACTAATCATTAATTTTACCATTGCTTTTCCCTATTTTAAATTGTTTATGTTAATGGAATCAATATTTAATAATAATGATATTAGTAATGGGAATCCTAATATCATTAAATCCATGATTTAACAAAGTAATAATTAAGATTGGTTAATAAATTTGACAAATAATTTTAACAGATTGACTCAAAATTTCTCCAAAAACTGGACACAGACCCATTCACATAAGCCCATAAGGGACTGGCCACTGGGTCATAATGGGCCATGACCAGCCCAAACTGTTCGTTTATCCAATTTGCTAGTTTCTGGTGGCCCCATTTACATTTTCATATCAATTTTCTTCCTATGATGCTATATATATAAAATTATATTGTTAATATATTTTATTTTAGTAAACATAATAATGCATTATATTTTTAACATATTACCAATATAATTGTAAAAATACTCCAATTTGGTCGCTAATTTATAAAAATGAAAAAACTATTAATCATATGATTTGAGTTAGAATATTTAATAGTTTTAAATTTGATCAATTTTTTATTTTCTTTTATTAAAAGTATTTATTAACTTACGTAAGAAAATCATAGTGAGTGGGCCACAGCCCAATCGACTTTACATTTGTAAACACTATCTATTGTCTACTCCCCTGCAGCTCTTGTAGAAGAGGCAGCTCGCAACTGTGTGCAGGACAATCAAGAGAGAATACAAGTAGGCAATAAACAGCCCCTCCATAGCCAACCCAGGCCCGAAGCTTCCCGTTTCACGATAAGCTCTCGTTATTCGGTACCGGAATAGCCTTTCCACCGCGAGAATGCTCAAATTGACGGCAAGATTCAGGGAGATTGCTGTGGACTTTCTGGCCCAACTCATCAAACAAGCCCTGTAGATCGCCGCAAACCCGACCCGATTCTCGGCCGCCGCCGCCACCAAAGCCAGGTTGCAGATTACACCGGCATATGCACGAAAGCAGTAGAAAATTGCCCTGGCAACCAGTAGCCCAATTGCTTTATGGGAATTGAAGCCGAGCAAAAGCTGCGATAAGATGGCAGCCTCGACGAGGAGGAGGAGGAGGACTGAATTGCAGGCTTGGGTGAGAACCAGGCGCTTGTAAAGCACCACGAATGAAGAAAAGGTTAGCGGAGAAGACTTCTTTTGCAGAATCACCGCCTGGATTATTAGAATTTTTGCGACGGCAATACTTAGGGCGAAAATGGTTTGGGAGAGATGAATGTTGTTGAGAAGGGAGACAAACTGGGAGCGGGCGGGGAATCCTCCGCCGTGGAAGCCGGCATAGATGATGAGATACGGCGGCGGGGAAGTGACGGCGGCGAGGGCCTGCGAGAGGAGAATCGAGGCCGTGAAGGGCAGAACAAGGAGCGGTGGAGCGGTGGTGAGGTGTTGGTAGTGCTGAAGAAAGGCGTAGATTGTTCTCCTCGTGATCTTTGCTGCGGATTCTTCCATTTTCTTCGATGGAAATCAATTGGAATTCTGCAATTGAAGTTGAAGTCAATTGCAACTACGCATCCCTAAGTCCCTACAAGAGAGAATTGAAAAATGATTAATAGTGCAATTTTAACTTATTTAGCGAGTTAGGGTTCATATTTTCGTTCCTATCTCCAACGGCTCAAACCAACACATGACCACTTATGGATAATTTTTGGGTGTCATATAATTGATATTTTCTTGACTCGTGACGCCCACCCTAAACACAAAAACCCAGTAACCACAATCTCTTTATGTTACTAAGTTGTAGCTCAAAATTTACATCGAGGGACAGGGACCCTTCATCAGCCATAGCTAAATAAAATTGGGTTTCCTGTCACCATCCTTATGTATCTTGTTTAAATTTGAGAAGAAATAATAAATAATGCCTAGTGAGTTCCCATCATGTCATGTGTGATTTAGTAACAAAATTGTTAGATGAGTTTCCAAGTACCGTCCTTTCGCGCTGCTACCCCCCATAGGGTTGGAGCACAAAGTCGGAGAGGGAGTTAGGTGACGGTACGACGAGGGTGACGGCTAGGCAGAGGAAGCCAACTCCATTGTATATGGTATAGCTAGCCAATGCCGAAGCCCTTCACAAGATAAAGAAAAAATGGAAATTGATGTGATTTCATCTAAATCGACTAATTTTCACAGCCACATGAGATGTAATTTACTCTTTTACTTGATAAGTAACCAAATTAGTGAATACTTACCCAACGTATGATTCAAGGATGAGCTTCACTTGTACTACTTGAGGACCAACATCTGCAGAAACCAACAGTCAAGAGTCAAGCCATGGCATTTTTCTGCTCTTCCGGACCATGCTCTGTCCCTTGCCATCTTATTCTCTGTTCTTCTAATATTTTTCTTCCTTTTTGCTTCCTGTATATGGGCTTCCCGCTTCTTAGCCCCTGCCTGTGCAAGGTTAAGAATTAGTTAGAAAATGAGCAGGGGCGGAGTCAGAAAATTTTTTCAGTGAGACAAATTTATTAAATAAAAAATAATATAAATATATTAAAAATTAATTATAATTTATTTAATTTCTCCCTATTAACATCTTTTACAACCGACAAATATTTTCGTTTTAAAAATCTCTCCATGACTATTTCAAATTTAATATAACAAATGATAATTAAAAAATACATAAATTCAATAATTATGTGATTGATCCAACAATTAAAATATCAAATTATGTGTAATTGATCCAACAATCAAATATCAAATTATGTGTGCATGTGCAATTGCTTCTGTTATGTATAAAATAAATAAAAGCAGAGTGAGTGCCGAAGAAATCGGGTCAAGAAAGCGCCCCATGGCCCCCCGAGAGAGCGCCACGTGGCACCCCAAGAGAGCGCCACGTGGCAGCCCTTGGTGGCCAAAGAAGGCCACACAGGGGGAACCACCCCCGAGTGAGGTCACTCGGGGGTGGCAGGCGCGGCCCCCATGGGCAGCCGCGTGCGCTGCCAGGCAGCACGCGGCTGCCTGGTGGGGGCCGCGCCCCTGTGCCAGGGGGGAGCGCCCCCTCCCCTGAGTGGACGTCACTCGGGGGAACAGTACCCCCGAGTGACCCCACTCGGGGGAAGGCAACCGCGCACACGGCTGCTCGCGCGCGGTTGCCCGCGCAAGGCCGCGCGCGCGGCTGTTCCCGCGCAGCCACGCGCGCAAGGCCTCGCGCGCAGCTAGCCGCGCGCGCGGCTGGCAGCATATGGCTGCCCGCGTAAGGCCGCGGCCGCGTGCCCGGTTGCCAACACGCGGCCGCCCGTGCACGGCCCCTCACGCTCTTTTTTCCATGCTAACAGATACCCCCGAGTGAGGGTCACCCAGGGATCCACACTCGCCTCCGCGGGCCTCCCATTCTTACTCAACCGCCTCCAAGAAAGTCGGCCTAAGGCTATTCCCGCGAAACTCAGTCAAAGCCCCTCCGAGATTCTTGCCACAAAACTCGGAGCAAGCGACACATGGATGCCCATCTTGTTGCTATAAATAGGAGGTCACTTTCTCTCATTCGGTATGCAATCTCTGGCTCTCGCATTTACTCTCTTACTTTCGAATACTCAATTTCTACGGTGATCTAACTTAAGCATCGGAGGGTCCGCGCGGGGATTTTCGCCCGCGCTCCTAACCGATTCTTTCTCTAATAGGTCATCCATTGCTCGGAAACACCTCCGGAGACTCATCCATCGCTCAGATAAGCCATACGAGGGTCATCCATCGGTGGTTTCCCATTTTATAAATTTTATTGTTGTAATCGTGTAACAACAATTGGCGCCGTCTGTGGGAAACGCAAACAAAAAGCTGCAACACTCTTCTCTCATCATGGCTCAAACTCGAAGCAATCGCCAGACCCTCTCCCGTGGGGCCCAATCGCCTCGACGAGAAACCCTCCCTCGAGCGGAAGATCAGCATCAGTCTACTCGCGATGGCCCGTTACCCCTCGTCCATGGGGTCCATCCGCCCCTCTCCCATGAGGGACAGCCTCCCCTCACTCATGGTGGCCAACCGTCCCTCACCCATCAATCCCCTCGTGAGGGTCACCCGTCCCTCACACACCAGCAGCCGCCCCTTCCAGAGCCCTCTCACCCACTGGGGGCCCAACTTCAGGTGCCTCCTCTTACCGCCCCACATATTCACTCGGGACCCTACTCAGGTATGCAGATCCCATCCGTCGTGCCTTGGGCTGAGTACGAAGCCCTACGACAGCAACACGCTGAAGGAATACAAGCTCTGAGGGAAATGGCTGGTATTTTGCAAAGTCTGGTCCCCCACGGGACAATCCCAGCTGCATTGAGAAAGTTCATCCCGGGGATAGTTCCATCTCACAGGGCTCGTCAAGAGGTACCAGGGAACGACTCCTATCGAGACGCAAGCCCTGAAACCCACGTCCAACCTGTCCAAACTCGAAACAATCAACCAAGGTCTCCTTTAAGGGAAGATCACAGCCAAACATCTTCTCTTCGAGGAAATCAAGGAGGAACTGACCGTCGAAAGACAGAAAGACGAAGCCCACAACGAGGAAGATATTCGGAAACAGTAGCCAGCACTCCGATGGAAAGAGGCCGGGAGGCAAAACCCATAACCAAGCAAAATGATGGGCCTAAGGATAACCCTACTGCATTTAGTGCACGAGAGGCCGCCGATATGAAAAAGATGATTGAGCGGGTCCTACAACAGAATAAGTTATTACCTACATCTGAGGAACAATCCAGAGGAAAGTTACCATTCGTGGCCGAGGTAATGGAGAAACCTTTGCCGAGGAAGTTCAAGATGCCTCAAATAAATCCTTATTCAGGAAAGGACGACCCGTACGATCACGTGCAAAATTATGAATCTTTAATGATGCTTCATGGATGGGACGACGAGATAATGTGCAGGGCATTTCCTTTAACCCTAACTGGGCATGCTCGAGCCTGTTTTAACGGCTTACCCGAGGCATCTATCTCTTCATTCGGGCAGCTAAAAACAGAATTTATCAAAGCATTCATTATTAACAGTCAGAGAAAGAAGGATGCGACATATCTGCTTAGCATTCGACAAGGGAATAAAGAGACCCTACGGCACTACGTGGACAGATTTCGAAATGCCACACTTGAGATCTGTAATTTACCGATTGAAATGGCGGTGTCTGCCATGTTCCAAGGGACACGACTAACCCCTTTGCAAGAATCATTATCCCTAGACCCTCCGAAATCTCTGGCAGACCTGTTCGTCCGGGCTAACAGGTACATACTCCATGCGGAAATGATGAGAACGATAGGGGGAAGTGAAGACGGAGAAAGAAAGAGGAAAGAACGAGATATTGAAGAAGGATCAAACCAGCGAAAAGAACGGACCAGGAGGTCGGATACCGTGGGGCCACAATTTCATCATTACACTAGGCTCAATCAACCCCGATCAGCTATATTGGCGACAGTAGAGGGGTCTGGTCTCCTCCAGCTTCCGAAAAAGGCAGATCGCCCCATGAGGAGAAATCAAGAAGAGTACTGCAGGTATCACCGAACTCGGGGACACTCTACCGATCAGTGTAGGGAGCTAAAAAATCAGATAGAAGCACTCATTCGTGAAGGGCACTTGCAAAGATACGTAAGGACTGAAGGTAGAAATGACAGAGACCGTCAAAGAAGGGAAGAAAGGCCCGAAGGTCAAGATAGACAAAATTTACGACAGAATGAAGGGATAAGGGATGACAGAATGGTGGCCGCCCCTGACAATGAGCCGACTCATCAAGCTATTCATGTTATCTCTGGGGGCGAGACCTTAGCTGGGAATACTTCTTCTTCTCGAAAGGCCTATGCCCGTCAGGCCTACCAAGTCAACTCTGTGATGGAGGTGAGAGAGGACGAGGAGCCAATCACGTTCACCCCTGCTGATAGAGGTGATATAATACTTCCACATGATGATCCAATGGTAATTTCTGCAGTTATCGCCAAACACCCCATCAGTAGAATTTTGGTGGATAGCGGCAGCTCTGTTCATCTAATCTATTGGAATTGTTTCGAACAAATGAACATATCCCAAGACCGGTTGAGAAAAGTGTCCTCTCCCCTGTACGGCTTCACTGGAGAACCTGTCTCGGTAGCAGGATCTGTTCAACTACCTGTCACATTAGGCGCCGACCCACAAAGTGTGACTCGACAGGCGAATTTCATGGTGGTCAAAGCCCCTTCTGCAGCATACAACATGATTTTAGGCCGACCGCTCCTCAATGATATGAGGGCTGTAGTGTCCTCTTGCTACTTATTAATGAAATTCCCCACGCTCTCAGGAGTAGGGCAAGTTCGTGGAGATCAGAGGAAGGCTAGATCCTGTTATGTATCGTCCACAAAAGGAAAAAAGGCAGAAGAGACTTTATCTATCGCTGAAAAAGCCATACACAAATCCCTGGAAGAAGAGACTGCTCGCAAGCCCCAACCAGTGGAAGAGTTAGAAGCAGTGCGATTAAGTGACACAGATCCCGAGAAGTTAGTGTATGTGGGCATGAAGCTTCCGAAACCAGTAAAAGATGAAATCATGGGGTGCCTTAGAGAAAATTTGGATGTCTTTGCTTGGACACCAAGGGATATGCCAGGGATTAGTCCCGACGTGATATGTCACCATTTGAACGTGGATCCTCAGTTCAAGCCTGTTCGACAAAAAAAAAGGAATATCGCCCCTGATAGGCTACCGGCGTTAGAAGAAGAAATTGATAAGCTACTAAAGGCAGGTTTCATTCGAGAGGTGTTATATCCAGAGTGGTTGGCCAATGTGGTTATGATTAAAAAACCCAACGGAAAATGGCGCGTGTGTATAGACTTCACTGGCCTCAACAAGGCGTGTCCTAAAGATTCCTACCCATTACCTCGGATTGATCGTCTGGTGGATGAAACATCTGGGTATCATCTAATGAGCTTCTTAGATGCTTTCTCAGGGTATCATCAGATAATGATGTATCCTCCAGATCAGGAGAAAACATCATTCATTACAGAAAAAGGGACATATTGTTACCGAGTTATGCCATTCGGGCTCAAGAACGCGGGGGCCACTTATCAACGCATGGTGAATAAAGTTTTTAAGGAATTATTGGGTGATACAATGGAAGCATATGTCGATGATATGATCGTGAAAAGTCGGGAGAAGGAATCGCATGTTAAAAAGCTGGCACGAGTGCTTGAAGTCTTTAGGCAATACAAAATGCGCCTAAACCCAGCAAAATGTGCATTTGGCGTTTAGTCTGGAAAATTCTTAGGATATATGATCACACAAAGGGGCATCGAGGTGAACCCCGAAAAGATACAAGCGATACTGGATATGGAACCCCCAACATCAATTAAGGAAGTGCAGCGGTTGACAGGTCGAATGGCGGCTCTTGGGCGTTTCCTCTCCAAATCGGCCGAAAGGGAACTCCCGTTTCTTCAGACGTTAAGGACAGGGAAAAAGTTTGAGTGGACGGAGCAATGCCAAAAGTCATTTGAGGCATTAAAAGAGTACTTGAAGGAAGTCCCTTTATTGACTCGACCTGAAACTGGGGAAATGTTATATTTGTACTTGGGTGTAAGTGACAAAGCAGTAAGTGCAGTACTGATTAAAAAAGAAGGGCAGGTGGATCGACCAGTGTACTACGTCAGTAAGGTTCTACAAGGGCCGGAAATGCGTTATCCCTTCACAGAAAAGGTGGCACTGGCCCTATTGAACGCCTCCAGAAAGTTGAGGCCATATTTCCAAGCTCACTCCATTAGCGTACTAACAGACCAACCATTACGGAGCATTTTACAAAAGCCTGAGTGTTCCGGTCGTCTCACCAAATGGTCCATTGAGTTGAGTGAATATGACATACAATATCATCCTAGGCAGGCTATAAAAGGGCAAGCATTGGCAGACTTTATTGTCGAATGTACACCCTCCAAGGAGGCCAAGGAAAAGAGCATAACAGAGTGGTTACTGTTTGTTGATGGGGCTGCCAGTTCCCAAGGGAGTGGAGCGGGAATAGTGCTTATCCCACCAGAAGGAGAATCCCTTGAATACTCTCTAAGATTCGCTTTTCCAAGTTCGAATAATGTGGCCGAGTATGAGGCACTAATCGCTGGTTTGAGGTTAGCCCGAAAACTTGAGGTAGCACAATTGATAGCCCACAGTGATTCTCAACTGATCGTTCAGCAATACTACGGGCAATACGAGACTAGAGAGCCGGCCATGGGACAGTATCTCCAGAAAGTCAAGGCACTCGCACAGTTTTTCGAAAGTTTCCGGCTAGTACAGATCAACAGATCCCTTAATGGCCATGCAGACGCTTTATCCAAATTAGCATCCACTAAAGAAACTACTGGGAGAACAGTATATGTGGAAGTCCTTCAACAACCAAGTATCGAAGAATCTGAAGTAGCATGTATTGAGAATAGTAACGACTGGAGAACCCCTTTCTACAAATATTTGACCACGGGAGAATTACCGGCAGACCCAAGAGAGGCTAAGAAAATTAAGTTTAGAGGAGCTCGTTTCACAATAATAGATGGGATGCTATACAAGCGAGCGCACACTATGCCACTCCTCAAATGCTTAGGCTCTCGAGAAACCAATTATGCTTTGACTGAGGTTCACAGTGGAGTATGCGGTGAGCATCTGGGAGGAAGGGCCCTTGCGGCCAAAATCCTAAGAGCAGGCTTTTTCTGGCCCACATTACAACATGATGCTCAAGCAAAGGTCAAAGAGTGTGATAAATGTTAGAGGCACGCCCCGATTCATTCTGCTCCGATATCGCAACTACAACCCACATTCCAGCCCATTCCATTCGCTCAATGGGGCTTGGATATTCTCGGCCCATTTCCGCAAGCTACAGGGCAAAGGAAATTCCTTTTAGTGGCAACAGATTATTTTACCAAGTGGATTGAAGCCGAAGCCCTAGCCACCATCAGTGCGAGGAAAGTAGAGGCCATGGTATGGAAAGACATTGTATGCCGATTTGGAATCCCACGAGTCATTAACACCGATCATGGAAAGCAGTTTGACTGTGATTCTTTCCGAAATTTTTGCAAAGGCTTGGACATTCAGCTAAGGATTTCTTCAGTAGCATATCCCCAAGCTAACGGACAAGCAGAAGTCAGCAACAGAACAATTTTACATGGCTTGAAAACTCGGCTAGAAGGCGCAAAGGGAGCATGGGTGGATGAATTGCCTACCGTCTTGTGGGCCTACCGAACAACCAGTCGGGTCTCAACAGGTGAAACGCCATTTAACCTAGTGTATGGAACAGAAGCTTTGATCCCTGTGGAAATCTCGTGCAGATCACCCCGATTGGATGCTTTTGATAAATGTGACGGTTCGAAAAACTCTGATTCATTAAAAGAGAGTCTTGATCTCATCGAGGAACAGAGAGACAGGGCGGCTGTACGAATCGCTGCCTATCATAAAAGGGTCGCCAACTATTACAACTCTCGTGTAAGGAGCCGACCTCTCAAGAAGGGAGATTTGATCCTCAGGAAATCAGCCATCACCAATGCACACCGAGAGGATGGAAAATTTCGAGCAAATTGGGAAGGGCCGTACCGCATTCAAGAAATGATAGGTCCTAGTACCTGTATCCTCCAAACGCTCCAGGGTGAAACCATGGGTAAAACTTGGAGCATAAACCACCTGAAATTATATTCCCCTTCGGACATGTAACGCAATAATAATATGAACCCGAAGAGGGACCGTGGACGTAGGCACATTTTGCCGAACCACGTAAAATGCTTGTGTTTTCCCTTTCTTTATTATTCAAGGCAAAGGAAAGAGAACGACCCGCTATGGGTCCCTTCTCGCACCAAAAAAAAAAAAAAAAAAAAAAGCCTTTTTTATTGCTTCCTCGCAGAATAATAAGACAAGTCTTGCCCGGAGGTGAAAAAATCAAATGGCATTAGCAAGCAAATTAATGTCCCGCTAGTAAGATATTTTACTAAGCCCGATAATAATGCAAAAGGCCCTGCCGCATAATACGCTATGAGAAAAGCACGGCTCAATAGGCCCGACGACTACGATAGCCGTCCTGCCTCAAAGCCAAGTGGCCCGGTCTAGCGAAGTGACAAATATGTCCACAGCACCCCCTCAACATTGAAATCAAAAGGTTATCCCGCTAGCCTACTCAACTGGCCTGGCTCGATAACAGGAAAAAGGAATGGCCAAAGGACCACTATGGGCTGAAGCGCCCATAGTCCACCTTGTGGCATGAAGAGTCTAAAACCCTAAGGTCGGAACCAGACTTTCGATGGGAGATAATAGTAAAAATCAGCAAGCTGTAACTACTGTTTAAGAAAAAAGATGAATCTTATTCATACAAATAAAAGATACTTCACTCAACAGAGAAAAAGCTACTACACTTAAAAAAAAAAAAAAAAAGGGGGTCTATTCTAAGTCCGCTTCCTCCTGCCAGAACTGGGAGCACCGCTACTCGGAGCAGATGGGGCCTCCCCTTCTCCTTGGCCCGAGGATGCAATAACTGTGTCATCAGCTGTGGGTAGGGCATCTGTCATCTTCACTTCCTCTGAGGCGAAGGCATACGGCTTCCACGGCCCCGACAAGTTCTCCAGATTATCAACCAAACGAGCATTCAAATAAGCCCTGGGACTAGTGGGGTCAGGATCATTATATCTTCGCCAGTCAGGAACATCAGACTCCTCAACCTCATCAGTATAGACCAATTCAGGGAACTGTTCTCCTGGGCGTTTTAATTCCAGATACGAGCGTGCGAGATAGAATCCATACTTCGTAAAGCAGCCCCCATAACTGATCTTTCTCTCTTGACAGTCCGTTGAAAGGCGATAGTCCCTCACAGCCTTCTCCTGTGCTGCTAAAATCTCTTCCTTCCTTCGGTCCTTGAGCGACCTATATTGCTTCTTCTGACGAGCAAGCTCGTCTACCCTCAAAGAATGCTCTTGCAAAAGGTTTTCATGAGTTTCCTTAACTCCTAAAAGCTCTCTCGTCAGCGATTCTTTGCTATTCCGGAGATCCACTATCTCCCCCTTTATGCTTGACGATTCACCATCAGCTTCCGCCAGCTTGGAACGCATGTCTTCTACCTCTCGGTTCAGCTTTCTGATATCGGCTTGATAGCAACGCTCGTGATCCCTCCACTTTATCGCGTTTTCTCTTGCCTCCGCTTTCTCCTGTTCTGCTCGATGATGATAAGCTCTCCCGATGGCGTTGGATATCACCAACCCCTGAACCCCCTGGGTGCAAGCAATGTATTAGAAGACCAACAACCAAGTCAGACGGCAAATACAACATATAGGCACAATAAAGGCATCCTACCTCAATAATCTTTTGCTCAGGAGAGTTGGCAACGCTAGGCCAATTGCCAAAAAAATTCTGCTCATCTTGAGGGAGCACGGTAGCATACATCATCCTGGCGCCCACCCCCGGGTCCCTTATAGAGTCTGAATCAATCAGCCCGGGCTGCACCTGGAAGTGGTCACCCCTCACTCTAGTGTTGTTAGGAATTGGCACGGAATTCCGTCTAGGTTCAGCGATGGGAGGAAGAATAGGCCTAAAGTCTGGGAGCTCAGCCTTTAGCTTTCGTCGTTCCCTACAAAAAGGGACAAAAGGTTGGCGACTCTCCTCCCTGATTCTATCAAGCTCGCTGCCAAAAGAAGAGCGAGAGCTGCCGGTCCCCTTCCTTCGTGAGCCAGAGGCATCGGTTAGATGTGGTTCCCCGAGGGCGACTTCGGGGACAGAAAGGTCTGACATGGAAAGGCCTGAAGTGGGAACCGAGGGTTCCGGACAAGAAAGGCTGGGCAAGACACTCACCTCGGACCTCTTCACTTTTAGACGCCTTCGAGACGAGCTAGGAACTGGCGGAGGAAGAAGGCTAGGATCGGGAATGTCAGACGGAGGCCCCTGCGACAAGTCATGGAGCGCTTGAGGAGGAGGTTGTTGATCTTGCTCACCAGCCTGTTGAGAATTCCTACCACGTCGTCTGAGCGTTTGTTCCTTGAATATGTTCATATCGTCTGCAAAACAAGAGATAAAAGTCAACCACTTGCATGGATAATCTCTACAATTTTGGGGGTCTACCATCAGAAGAAGAATAACCAAGAAAGACCATACTCCCTAGAGATCTTCCCTCTTCCTCGGGGCCCTCGTCCTCTTCCTCGCCGCCCTCTTCCTCCTCAACTTGTAAGGCGTCCTCGGGCATAGCCAGTGGTGGCACAAAAGCGAGAGTAGAGGTCCCGAGCATGTCTTCAAGCCGAACACCCCACCCTGCGGCAGCAATATTCTCTGAGGTAAGCAGGTCGGGTAGATTACAAGTGCCAAGGGCACATAATCTCTCAATTACTCGGCGATAGACAGCCCGGGAAATCCCGATGTCATCAAGCTTCTCCGACCAAAAGTCCCGCTCGTTATCCCAACACCAACGAAGCGGTGCTTTCCAGCTAGGAGGAGGCTCGACCACAATCCATCGGGACTCGAAGTCCACCTTATTTTGGAGCTTTTGAAAGAGAGGAGATAAACCCACAATCCTTTGAAGTGTGAAAAAGACGCCCCTCCGTTCGACCCTCCTCAACCTATAGAAGCAACCGAACAACTCTACGGAAGGAGGCACCTGGATCATATGGCAAAGGATGGTGAATCCAACTAACTGACCCCAACCGTTAGGATGAAGTTGAGCAGGGACAATGCAATGATAATCGAGCCACTCCATGCCAAAGCTAGACAAGGGGAAACGAAGACCTGCTCTTAAAGAAGCTAAATATACCCCGAAGCCATGTCCCCCTACCATAGCGGTACTTGTCTCCTCAGGCGTAGGAAGTCTAATATGATGATCAATTGGGATATGAAAGCGAGACTGTATCCCAGCTAATTCTCTCCCCTTCACCGAAGACCGTCGTCCCAAAGATATATATACATTGGGAGCAGGAGGTGGAGGTGGTAAAGCATTCTTAAAACGGCCCATGTTAAGTGCTTAAATCCTAAGGCGCGGCTGCGAAAAGCAAATTTTTTGAGCGAGTTATGACTCCTGGGGGTCACAAAAGACTAAGGGCAGGACCCATGGATGAGGGTCACGCTTAGATGGTAAAGAGACCCATGAGAAGACTCGCGCATGGTTAAGGCCAATAATTAAACCTATGGGTGAGGTCACGAAAGACTAGTAGTTTTCCCATGGGTGAGGGTCACGCTTAGATGGTAAAGGGACCCATGAGAAGACTCGCGCATGGTTTAGGTCAATAATTAAACCTATGGGTGAGGTCACGAAAGGCTAAGGGCAAGACCCATGGATGAGGTCACATAAGACTAAAAGCAAGACCCATGGGTGAGGGTCACGCTTAGATAATGAAGAAAACCACGAATAGACTCACGCATGGATGAGATAAATAACAAGACCCATGGATGAGGGTTACAAGAGGCTACGACCAGCAATTGGACCCATGGATGAAGAAGTATACCGTGTCAAAACCTGGAATGCTGAGAGAATTCTCACGGAAGAGTGGTTGAGTAATAAAGAAATGAAAGGCCAAATCTCCCCTTTTTATAGCGGTCATGGGAGACATTGTAGAAAGGATAAAGCACGAGAAACCTGAAGATGAAGGAGATAGATGCAGAAAGAAAACATTTCAGAATGAAAACGGCCTCAAGAAAATGGAGTTACAGCATAAACAAAATACTCTTCCTCCCGGTACTCCCGACAGAAAGAGTAGGGAGCAATTGTTATGTATAAAATAAATAAAAGCAGAGTGAGTGCCGAAGAAATCGGGTCAAGAAAGCGCCCCATGGCCCCCCGAGAGAGCGCCACGTGGCACCCCAAGAGAGCGCCACGTGGCACCCCAAGAGAGCGCCACGTGGCAGCCCCTGGGTGGCCAAAGAAGGCCACACAGGGGGAACCACCCCCGAGTGAGGTCACTCGGGGGTGGCAGGCGCGGCCCCCATGGGCAGCCGCGTGCGCTGCCAGGCAGCACGCGGCTGTCTGGTGGGGGTCGCGCCCCTGTGCCAGGGGGGAGCGCCCCCTCCCCCGAGTGGACGTCACTCGGGGGAACAGTACCCCCGAGTGACCCCACTCGGGGGAAGGCAACCGCGCGCACGGCTGCTCGCGCGCGGTTGCCCGCGCAAGGCCGCGCGCGCGGCTGTTCCCGCGCAGCCACGCGCGCGGTTGCCTCGCGCGTAGCTGGCAGCATATGGCTGCCCGCGTAAGGCCGCGGCCGCGAGCCCGGCTGCCAACACGCGGCCGCCCGTGCACGGCCCCTTACACTCGTTTTTCCATGCTAACAGATACCCCCGAGTGAGGGTCACCCAGGGATCCACACTCGCCTCCGCGGGCCTCCCATTCTTACTCAACCACCTCCAAGAAAGTCGGCCTAAGGCTATTCCCGCGAAACTCGGTCAAAGCCCCTCCGAGATTCTTGCCACAAACTCGGAGCAAGCGACACATGGATGCCCATCTTGTTGCTATAAATAGGAGGTCACTTTCTCTCATTCGGTATGCAATCTCTGGCTCTCGCATTTACTCTCTTACTTTCGAATACTCAATTTCTACGGTGATCTAACTTAAGCATCGGAGGGTCCGCGCGGGGATTTTCGCCCGCGCTCCTAACCGATTCTTTCTCTAATAGGTCATCCATTGCTCGGAAACACCTCCGGAGACTCATCCATCGCTCAGATAAGCCATACGAGAGTCATCCATCGGTGGTTTCCCATTTTATAAATTTTATTGTTGTAATCGTGTAACAACAGCTTCAATAATCAAAATATTGCGCTTGTGCAATTAATAAACTTATTTATCAATCTTAACATCTATTAACAAACTTATTTTTGAGAAATCTAACATCAATTAACAAAATTTAATCACTTAATTAATTTTAAAATTGAAAAAAAATAGATTTTACAACAAAAATTAGTGAAGCAGAAACTTACTGCTTATGCTGCTAACTGATTTACGTGAAGCAGGGCCGAGACGGAGAGTCGGAGGTGGAGAGGTAGTCAGTTAGGCAAGCGGCAACGAGTGACGGAAGGTCGGAACCTGGAAGAGGGGTGAGCTGGTGAGCGACGGAGCGAGGTTGCGAGAGAGCTCAGAGAGGCAGCAAGAAGGGAGAGTGAGATTGCGAAAAACCGAGGTCCGAGGGAGAGTCGGCGGCTGGCGAGGGTGAGTGACGAGATGACCGAGGCGGTGAGAGCGAGGTTGAGGCGATGCCGGCGAGCGACGAAGCCAGACAAAGGCAAGAGTGAAGGGCAGGGGGTGGTGGGCGGCGACTGGGGGCGAGCACTTGAGCGAAAGAGGAAATGAAAGTGGGACTTGAGAGGGTTTGCAGATTTTGGGCAGGCCACAGTGCGGGAGGGCCTTGGCCCGTCCACACTGGGCCTATGCTTACCGCTGAAAATGAGCATTATTAGATCCAAACAACCACAAGATTGCTACGGTGTTGTACTACGGTGGGGAGACTGGTAGAGAACAACTCTCCAATATCAACCAAAGAAGGAAAAAGTACACGATTATTTGCAGAAAAGAGAATCCAAGCTGCAAACCGGATCCAGACCATAGTGAACTAGACATAGCCAGCCAGGTATCCGTTATTCCTCCTGTAACTCTTGCCAAATTGGCACCAAACTTTGAAGGAGCATTCTATGCAGCCAAAGTATGATAGAGCAATAAGCAAATTTAACATATGTTCTGTTCATCTAATACAAGTTAATTATCATTGTGTCCTTGGTACCAATGTAAATCAAGACGAGAACACATATAGTTCGCTAGGCTAGATTTTTCAACACATTTTGAATTGAGATATGACACTTTTTGGTATTATCATTTTTGTGCAGTTTTTCGCTGTTCGTGCCCTCGATTTCAACAAGGGAGGTAAATCATATGTGGAAATTTTGATTCACTGTATAGAGCAAGAAATCGAATCCACGATTCACTAGTGCAAATCTCAGTTATCATAACCCAACCACTTGACATGTACCTTAGGAGTAAGATATGACACTTCTTGTCATGTTGTTCTCTTATTGTGATTTCAATTTATTCAAGTTCACACCGTAGTTATATAAGTCTCAGTGTGTTTCTTCAAGATCTAACGACCAAGTTCCATAATTACAATTGCAACACTTTTATGGGCACTAGAAATCCAGTAGTAGGACAACTCGGAATCTGGCAGTAGAATAAAGAAAAAATATGGAAAATATGGACTTCATTACAGGAGATTATGTCTTGATTTCCTTAAACTCAATCACCATTCTATCAATTCCTTTGGCTTTACCAAACTATTGAAACCTTTCACATCCTTGGTGAGTCTGGACCTACAACACATCTCTTTAAGTTGTACAAAATGGATTTGTATGTACAAAACTATACAGTTCTTGGATGATATTGAATGAATGTGATGTATTGATCTCCCTCTTTATATCTTGTTTCCTCTACCCCTTTTCTTGATTCTGGTTTCTATAAATTTTCTGTCTCATTAGTTCTTCCTTTTTTATTTTCATTTATTTGATATTCTCTCAATTCTCTAGCGCTTACCTGTTTAGTTCTTCTCTCTTTGCTCTATTGATTGTCCAAATAAGAACAAAGATGTTCTGACAGGGATAAGGAAGGCAAAAGTGAGTGAGTTTTCTCTTGTGAGAAAAGACATGTTACCAACAAAAAGCCTTAAATAGATATACATGGTCAATCTAGGAACAACATATCATGGGCTTATGATTTATCATTTGAGTAAAAATAACCCAACAAAAATCTTTAGAATCCATTTAAACAACAGAGGATGAAGTTGATGAGCATGGTCATCAACTTGAAATCCAATTACTCGTGAAGAGGGGATTCTGATACAATACCAAAGTTTAGCTTGGCTTTGTTAGATGGCCATCGGAATCAATTTGACTTGTACATCCCATGAAGTGAGACTCAAAGATCTTTATGTAAGCGAACCCCTAACATCTGCGAATCAGCAAACAAGGATGAGTGAAGAAAGTGGATTGGTTAATTGTTGAACCAATGACTCATTAGAATAACTTGATGTAGTTTTCTAAGACATCATATTCACTTCAGTATCACACGTAGCTTTAAATACGCACTATCGATGCTGACAAAACTTTAGGTAAACACATGTTGAAAGAATGAAAATGCTCGCCGGATGAACAGTCCAAGAACTTGCAAGCATATCTATTTAGGCAGATCAATGAGAGTCCTTCTACAAAATACAAAAACAACAATAGTAATAAAAAGAGTGGTTAAAGGACATTCACCAATATAAATGCCCTCTGTTGTCACATTCCCTTTTTCTCCTTCCTCCGTTTGACACTTCCCTATTTGGGTTGGTTTTGAAGTATTGGTTCATCAGGCACATGTTTAACCCAAGCATATGATCCTGCAATTCCAAAGCAATATATTTATTAGTGCCACCACATTCACCAAAAGAAAGCAAGTTGCAAACAACAAAGTTCGACATGCCATTATATTAGCTTTCGTTTGGTTCTCCCAGCCAAAAGCTTTCTTTTCTACAGATACAAATTTAGTTTATTTTTCAAGCACGAGTAGCTAATAATAATAATAGTAAAAGAAAAAAATAAGGCCCAAGTTCTAAAATGTCCACTGTATATAACAATGCCAATGATGAAATGTGAGGCCCGACTTCTGGGCCTTGTTCTTGAGAAGGCCCAAGGGGAGCCAAGCCCATGTGGCAAAATAGAGCCACTAGGGCTCCCAGCTCCCTCCTCTCCCTCTTCATGGTCTTTTCTGTCGCAGTCTCACACTCTCTCTCTCTTTCCCTCTCCCTCTTTCATTCTCTCTCAAGAACACCCCTGTAAATCACTGATTGATCTTGGATCCGACTGTATTTTCACCGTGAAAGTGGCCGCCATCTACGGAGAGGTAAGTCTTTTAGTTTTATCAGCAATTATTTTCAGCACAGATACATGATATATACGTATATACGCGCGATTTGGGTTTGGCCGAAAGTTTAAACTTAGATCTATGGGGATTCGGCTGTTGGATCTTTCTGGTTTTTGGGTATGTTGGTCGATGGGGATAAGGGTATCGGGTGGTTGCCTATGATCGCCGGAAACCACCGGCCACCGTGGCCGGTGGCTACTGCCTGTGCATTTTTCAGTTCTGGCCCGAAAATAAAAAATCAGATCTACAAAAATCCATCCGTTAAATCTGGCCCATTTTTGTGCATGTTAACCCCCTTGGGTTGGCGTTTATAATGGTTGGCTCTGATCGCGGAGACCTCCGGCCGGCGGTGGTCGCTGGCGGCGTCGGTCGTTGTCGGTGGTCGCTGGTGGCAGCGATTTTGTTCGGTGATGGCTGGTTTTGGCCGGGTTGATAGTTGGCCTAGGTTGGCGGGACCCAGCTGGTTCATGGGCCAGTTTAATGTGTTTGGGGCTAGGTCTGGCTCAGTTGTGGCAGCTTTGGGTCAGTCCAAAACCCAATCTGTTGACCCTAACAGTTGACTTTTTCGTTAAGTCATGATAGACCTTTTAGATTTTGTATTTATTTAATTTAATAATTTTGTTATTTATGAGATTTTGACGCGACCCAACCAAGAGGTATTTGAGAAAATCCTTAATATAACACCGTGAATGGGTAAATTGTATTATAGTGACAATTGTTGTATTCATATTTGTAATCATCTTGGTATTCTTTATATACTATCACAATGACATTTTTTTAATTGCATTTGGAAAAATAGAATCAATATTGCTTGATCTGCACATATTGAAACTTATAACTGATTTCATTTCCTTTAATTTTCGGGCATGAGGATTTAGACTCATAGAGAACAAAATGGAGGCTAGGGTTCAAGTGTGATTGGGATGAAAGATAAAACCAAAGGTGGTCAATTGTAGATGGAGAGAAGGGATGCACACACTCACAGACACACATATATGTAAAAAACTCGAGTCACAATATATGCCTATGTTAGATTGAAGTTGAGAGGCTGGAAAAAAACACCACCAAATGCCTCAATCACCACCAAAGCACCAAACCAGTACAACTCACTCGTGCATCCCAGTATGCAGGCATATATACTAAGTAGAGTTTTAACAATAGACTCACCAATAATAGAAAGGGAAAAAGCAATTTGGAACACGAGAGAGATGGGGGAAAGATGGTCATGACCTCACGCGCGCTATTTATGTCTTGGCCATGCAATGCGGTTCTCCCACTTGGGTCCCATGTGGTTTGCCTTTTGCGCACAGCCCGGCCTGAGCCTTGGGCCATTTTAAACTGGTTTTGGCCCATTTTGATTAAAACAAATTGTAAACAGCCCAATTTTACCCAACTTATGCAAACAACAAAATTGTCAAAATATTAAGCTTTTATTTTTTAAGGTGAGATTAGCTATACAAATTTTAAGTATCTCCCCATCAAGTTTTCTCTTCTGACAAATATTTATTTCACTTCATCCATTTTACTCTAATAGTCATCTTCTCAATTACAATAATTGTAACTGAGCCATAGCAAACTGAGGGTCTGCAGAGAAGAGCATAGAAGCTTTTAAAAGAAATTAAGGCGGATAGCCTTATTCATGAACCACAATCTCTTGTGATTGGAGTCACTAGATAAAAGATTAACAATCCACAAATCAAAATAAAAATTGCTTAAGGTCGCCCACAGAGACAGAGAATCACTACAGAAAATCAAACCTCTCGCCACCAGCACTGAACACCACTACTGCCACAATCTAAAACCATCATTGTTTCTGTTCATAACCACCCGAGTCCCCAATCCATGGTCAGTGCTGCACCAGCCACCATCCATGAGAAAAGCCTTTCGTCTTCACCTCAATTCCGAATCCCCCACATTTTAGACACGGGGATAGAACAATCAAACAGCCACATCAAACCACGGTCACTGGTCAACAGACTCAATACCCCTTGTCTAACACCTACCCACCTCACCCTCATATCCCACACCTGGCACTGTTGCCTACCCCTGAATCCAACCAACCAAGCTAGCTACATCAGTGTATTTCAGGTTGAATGGAAGATCTAGTATTTAATCAATTAGATAAACTATTGCTCTATGAGTTGCCTCCCTACATTGTCCAGATCATAATTTGCAAAATGACAAGATTTCGTAAATGAAAAATGAAAAAAAGAAAAGAGAATACAAAGCAAATTAAAAACCAAAGAGCAACAAAAAAGAAATGAAAGGCTCAATAATTAAAAATACAGAATTGGTATTTGACATAAAGCATTTGAAACTCACAATCATAATTATAAAGCTAGAAACAAAAATTACCTTGCCACTGATTACGAACCCTAGTTTCATGGGAACAAAATGGTAAAGTACAGGCTCTCAAGATAACAGAATAAGGGGAGCCCAAATGCAGCAGGTCTATGATTTAGAAACAAAAGACAGAAATCCACCAGCTGAACGAAATCTTCAAATACGTACACACACACATTCTGCATAGACCACTGTGGTGCACTCAAGATAGATAGGGGCAGAGATGGAGATGGCTTAAAGATAAGAAAAAACTCAAGGACAGAAAACAAGCTCAATCAAATCTAAATTCACAATCCATAATCATTAGTGCTTAGAGTTTGGGGTGTTAAAAAAACTGGTGGGCCACGGAAATCAGATCGCGCGGTTGGTTTGAAAAATACCCAAACCGTTTAGCATAAACGGTTTGGGGTGCTGGCAGTTCGGTTCCAAACCGAACTGAGCGACCATATTAGTAATTAAAATAAATAAAAAGTAAAAATTAAAATATATAAAGGAGCGGGTGGGGGAAGGCCGAAGCCCTAAATCCCTAAATTGCATTTCTGATTTCTCCCTGCCCTGCTTCGTCTCTCTCTCAACTCTCAAGCTGTCGCGCGCGCACCCATCCCCGCAGCACCGCACCGGTCTCTCACCCACTCACCGGCCGCCGCACAAGGTTACTCTCCCACGAACCGGTCCTGACCCATCCCCCGCCGCACCACCGGACGAGAGACGACGCGGTATGTTGAATCGACGCTGTCTGTGGTTTTGTTTGGTTATAGTCGTTGGACCATGTGGGTAGGGTACTAATGCTTTTCTCTTGCAGGAGAAACATAAATCTATTACCGAGAGGCACGAGAGCGACGGAGCAAGTTGCATCCCCCGACGGCTGTCGCACCAAACAGTGTTTCCCCCTCACTTAGATCAGTAGATCCTAGTCCTACGATACCAACTCCATTACAAGGTATGAACTTCTCGACGAGTTAATATTATTACTTCAGCAAAAGTGCCGCGAACCTCTTTGAGTTTGAGGATATTTGTTAATAAGATGGGTTCGGTGCGGAAGCTTAATCTTTGAGGATATTTGGATTTATCTATGACTATATGTTAGTATAACCCTCAAGAATTTACTTAGAAGTTAGAACTCTCAACTCAATCCCTCTCGGAATTCAACACTCAACCCTCACAAAATAACAATAACTGTTGAAGATAGAACTCTCACCAGGTTTCAGTAAACCCCAATACAACTCTCCTCTAGTAATCACCGCCAGACCGCACCGTGCACACCCTTACTTAGAGTTAGTTTCTCCTCTAGTAATCACCGTAGAAAATCAGCTAAGCATTAAACACCATCCAAGACCACTTATGTTGCTCAAAACTAGATCAGCCCCCAATACAACTCTCTGCATCATGGGCAGAAACTGCCAAAGTTGCCACCCATGGAGAAACCATCAGTTCACCACTTCCATCCCTGGTCCCTCATGTTTGAAGCATGCCATAGAACAAGCAAAGAAGCACACCTAACCAACATCAACACCCATGTCCAACACCCTATACCCTGTCATGACCCAAGAATTTATAGAAGGCAATATAGTAATAGGTTAATAATAGTTGTTAGAAGATATTTTAGATATTTTAGCAAGTGGTTATAAGCACATGGGAGCATGTGCTAGGATGTTAGAAGGCAAATAGGCTTATAAAAGGTTGCTGTAATGGCTTGTTTCCTTATCCAGAATTAATGAATTGAATACTATTTTCTCTCTAATATTCCACTCTTTCTCTCTCGTTCTTCTTCCTCTTTCTTCTGTTCTTCTATTTCTCCCTCTCTTTCTCTTAATATCTCTCCCTCCTTCTATTGATTTCCCCCCTCCTTCAATCTGATTTTCTTCCCCATTTCCCCTTTTAACCTATCACGAACCCTAGGTTCGTGACATACCCTTATTGCCACCCCAGACCACATTCCTCAAACCTGGCATAGCCAGTGTCCAATCATGACAGAAAACAAAGCAAGTACAAATCAAAGAGAAACATAAAAGGAATGGCATGCTCAGTAAGTAAAATACAGAAAATTGAATTCTACTTGAAGCATTTCAAACTAATCATCATAATCATATAGGCCAGAAATACAACGACGTTACTACAAGGAACCCTAAGTTCTCTGGGTAAACAAAAAGAAAGGTACAAGCTCCCAAGAGAACAAAAGAAAAGAGAGCCTGAATACCACATCTGCGATTCGGGGGGGAAAGAAAGTCAAAAACACGGCATGTTAATCATTACAAACAGTTTTCAAATACGTAGACAAACTACATAAGCCAGTCTGGGACGCATAAAGATAGATAGCGGCAAAGATGGAGATGTACTTGCAAAGAATGAAAAACACGAGAACAGGCCGAGCTCCAATTTAATCCAAATTCGCCAAATTTACCTACCGCGCCATTCAACAAAATGAGGAAAAAGGACTGAACTCAAAAGTAATTGGATCATCATAATCGTGAATTTATAAATAAGCGTAAGTTCTATATAACCATTTTTTCAGTAATAACAGAAATTACATCTCCTTGGCTATCTCAGGAAGATGACCCAGAATCTAACAAACGTGATAGGCTCAATCGTAGAGATTCTAATGGATTACCTCACCGGTATAACCTTCGCCGGTGTTGTGGTTGAAGATGCAAAAAGGATCCCGGCAGTGTGGTTGACAAGCATTTTCAGATCTCCTAATTCTGATTCTTTTGGCTGTCAAAATTGACGAATCAACCCAAAACCAAGAGTCCAAATCGGCTCACAATTTGATGGGCCGATATTAGCCTGACCAGGTAGTTTGAAACTCAGGTTTATTCAGCCACAGGTTTAAGACCTTGCCTGGTTCGTAAGAACTGGCTCATTCAAGGTCCGCATTAAATATCCTTTTGATTTTCTTCTCAGTCTTTGTAAGAAAAACCCTAGTCGATCCACAAGGTGGTGAAAGTTCTCTCTCTCTCTCTCTCTCTCTTCATATGTTTTCTGACATGGATGGAGACAGAAGAATTCTAGAAACTTAATCTGTTACAAACAGCATGGTTAAATATTTTATGTGAAATGTTATGAGTTAGGATCGTTGGATCATGGGAATGTATTTGTGTGTTTGCTTGTTGTATTAATCAATTGATTGAGTATTACTCACTGTTCTATTCTAGTTCAATTTTCCGTTGAACCAACGTATGAACATCTAGCTTGTGACCTGGAAGGGAAGCCATGGGTTTTGGTTTTCAGTCTCAGGTTGGGCTGTGCACAAAGGTGAATCACATGGGACCCAAGTGGGAGAACCTCACTGCATGACCATGATATAAATAGCGCAACGTGAGGTCATGTCATGACCATCTTTTCCCCATCTCTCTGTCTCTCTCTTGTGTTCCAAATTGTTTTTTCCCTTTCTATTATTGGTGAGTCAATTGTTAAAACTCTCATTTCCTTAGTATATATGCCTGCATATTGGTAGGCATGACTGAGTTGTACTGGTTTGGTGCTTTGGTGGTGACTGAGGCATTTGGTGGTGTTTTTTTCCAGCCTCTCAACTTTGATCTAACATAGGTATATATGGTGTCTCGAGTTTTTTACATATATATATATGTATGTGTGTGCGTCCCTTCTCTCCCTCTTCTGTTTTTCTGTTTTTGATGAACAATTGACCACCTCTGGTTTTATCTTTCTTCCCAATCACACTCGAACCCTAGCCTCCACTTTGTTCTCTGCGAGTCTAAATCCTCATATCCGAAAACCTAACCCATGTTACATGTTTCTATATCACTAGATCTTGAAACATCTCGTGATGTGGGATCTTATTTTTCCATTTCTTTTATGTTGCTCTTTCTCCTATCTTCTTTTTCGGTTTTGTTTGATGCAGTTTCAGTTGATTGAATTTGTGGGCTCAAGCTGTTCCAAGAGGCATCTTCATATAGAATCTGAAGTTGCAGTTTTCTGATATGGCATCTAGGCGAAATGTTCGTTATAGTCGTCTAGCTACTGATGAAGATAATGATGATTATAATGGTGGTTATGATCCTCGATATGACTACACACCAAGGTCCTTTGACAAAGTGCCTTGGAAATCCATTGCCCTTGCACTAGTCTTGCTCTCCCTTGGTTGCATGCTTCTCTTTCTCTCCTACTTCATCTTCACAGGTCACATGGGAGGAGAACATTCCCAAGCTTATGGCCTGTTAGGACTCGGAATCCTCACCTTCCTCCCAGGTAAATTCAATTTATGTATCTATTGATTTTTTATATTTATGGCTTATTTGCTTTTGTTTGCTAAAATTAGTTCACCATTTTTATATCGACTGATTTTTACCCTGGAACCACCACAGCGCGGCATTTTAATGTGCTCCTTAATAAGCTGTATATGAATTAAAACAATCTGTTTTGATAATCTTGTTGAGCCTTATTTTCCTTATATTTAGTGTACCTTCCTCCCATGTATGTTCAATATACATATCTATGATTTTTTTGTATTTATTACTTCTGTTTGTTAGTATTGGATCACTGCTTGTTTAGTGACTGATTTTTACCCTGAAACATTCACAGTTGGGCACAGTTAGCTCCAAAATGAGCCATCCTTGAATTAAAGCAAATTGTTTTGATAAATTTAGTTGAGCCCTTCACCATTATCATTATCATTATCATCTTACTATTCTTCTTTTTGTTGCTGAATTCTATTTGCCTGAAACCTTTTACATAGCTCACCTTCTGGGCCCTGGCTTCGGTTGTAGTTGTTGGAACCTCCATTAATCACTTGCTCATTGAATTATTATACAAACTTGTGCTTTGAAGTACTGGAAGCAGAATGGATCAGCTTAATTATTGCCTTGCATTTAAAACATTCTCATAGTTGCTCAAGACGGAAATTTAAGGATAAATTAAATGCAGACCCCAAGGTGTGGCCGTGTGGCTACCTCTTAAGTACTTTCAAAATTTGTCAGATAGGCATAACAGATATTTTCTAACCCTTATTTTTCCCTTTCTTTTCAAGGATGTATTTTAGGTATAAAACTCATGTCTGTATAACAATTGAGGAACAGAAAGGGGAAAAGAGAGAGAGAGAGAGAGAGAGAGAGAGAGAGAGAACAACCAAAACAGAAAAGAAAAAGGAAAAAAGTCAATAAAGCATAAGAAAACTAAAGTAAATATCTCTCTCTCTCTCTCTCTCTCTCTATATATATATATATACCACCAACCAACTCCTTCCCCCCTTCGCTTTTTCTACTTTCTCTATCCATGTTTGACCACCATCAATTAAACGTGATCTATGTGTATACATGCACGTAGATATAAGTTTCTACCATTTGCCCGTGATTTTCTTCCTAACTACCCATCTGTAGTCAAATTATATACTTAGATTATATTCATATTTTTCTGAATGTAGTGTTTTCTTGGCTTTTGTTTTGGCTATCAAAGTGGTGGTGGGTGTGCTGGAGATTATGGGGAAAGGGAGGGGGGGGAGGTGGTGATTCTTCCACTGTTGGATTGAATTGGATTTTGGTTTAACAAAAGGGGGGTGTGGTGGTAGCTGTGATAGTGAATTTGGTGGACTCAAAGACCCAAATCATAGCTTGACTATCTCCTTTGAGCTGTGGCCAGAGCTTGGGGGTTGTCATTAGTCTTGAGCTGCAATGCACCGTTTTGGTAATCAAAGAGTGAATAATCGAAAGTTAAATTAGACCTTGATTATTTTCCTTTTGTGTGTGTAGTAGTGCTCAGGTTGTAGTGTTAACAAGTGAACTAGAGTCTACATATATATATATATATATATATCTAATGATTGGTGAATTTTGCTGCAGGATTTTATGAGACCCGAATCGCATATTATTCGTGGAGAGGAGCTGAGGGCTATCGCTTTGCTGCCATTCCTGATTACTGAAGACGTGTGTTACTTAAAAACTAACTGCCTCTTCTTTTTGGGCTTTGTATAGTTAAGAAGGGCCTCTGTGCAGAACTTATTTGTTTGCCCCCAGTATACTGTGTGCGCGCCTAGAAATGACTTAAAAGTTGCATCATTTCTTTCCGATGAGTAACAGATGTATTTGGACATTTGGGATTAAGCTGATGCATTGCCAACTGAACACCTTCACAGTTTTCAACTGTGGTTTTTGATGCATGCTTTTGTTCAGGAGGAAGAAAAAGATCCAATCCGCAGTAAGCAATGAATGATATGGAGGGATCTATCATTAATTTTTAATTCAGCAAATATCTATTTATTGTCTTAACTCCTTAAAAAATGGTTAGTTTTAAGCAATGTTTAGAAAATGGTTAAATTTTTTGACTTAAATTAGACTTATAATAATAATAATAATCTTTTTTTATTTAAATGCTTTGACACTCAAGAAGAAATTATCTAATAGATTTAGATTAAAAGTAAATTTGTTTGTCATTATGAAATAGCATAATTAATTATCTCGCTAATAATAATTATTTAATATATGTAATTACAATCTTCTGTTTAGCCAAATGTGTCATTTCCTTAATTAAACAGACTGGATTTTGGGTTCATCATAAGAGAGAACTGAAGAGTTTTTAAATAAAACAACGAAAGGTTTGGCAATTGGCAGGGATTGGATTTTAAGACAAACAAAATTAATAAAAATCTCTTACCTTTTTTTTTTTTTTTACGTTTATCCTTGAATTTGGAAATCTTAATGAATGGCCGCTGGCTCTGCTGAGAAGAGGAAAAGCATGGCGAAGAGAAGGATTTGCGCGCGCTCCCACCCAGTAATTCCATGGATATCACGGTTGAAGGCCAGTGAATCTAAAGGCATCGAGAAAAGGTTCATTTTCCATACCTCATATATGTGTATATTATTACATAAATGCGTTTATGTAATACGTATATAGGCACGATTGCAAATGTGCAGTTAGTTTCCGTTTTTGCTTTTTTTGTCTGATTCTGCTAACTGATTTGGCAGGTAAATTTGGATAGGGGACCTTGTTTTCTCCTGTTGTGTTCTCCGCTTCCTCACCTGCCATCCTCGGTGAGTCCATCTCCATTCCTGCCGGACTGGTTCGTCGGTGTATGGATTTTCTCGTGTTTTGTTTTGGAATATCAAATTTGAGGCCGTACCTCCACATTTGATTTTTGGTGAAATTAGGGCTTGTAATAGCAGTGATAGGAAGTTTTATTTTCAAGTGTATGGTTTTGGCGATTAGTTTGAAATATTTCCATGCGAGTTTCAGTTTTTGCGTCTTTATGCAGATATCCTAAGATCTATGTTGTTCAAATGCTACTAGGGAGAAGTAGTTCAATGAATTAAGTACTAGATTGTGCCCGTTAACCTGTGATATCGTTATGCTGCAATTTAGCTTGCTTGTTTTGCTGGACAAGCTCGGGTAAAGCTTTATGCATGTCATGAAATGTTGTGTATTTATCTAGAGAGTTCATCAGATAGCACAAATTGTTAGCGAGGTAAGTACTTGGAAACGTATACATATGTCCCTCATTTCACTGATCTCTCCCTGATGTGACCGGAAATTGAATTGTTAGAGACCTAGATCAACTGCTCACTTAGCCAGCAGAATGTAAATAGCATTGAATAAACTTATAAGTACTGAAAATGAGTTAAAGCTACCTCTTTCACCAAAAAAGTTTCCCCAATATTTAATTATATATTTTATAGATTTTTTCTCAGAGCAAACTTAAAAGTTGCTTGGAGTTTGAATAGGATGCTCAATGATTCCGTAATTGAAATGTGGACCTCTCAAGGTTTAGCTCTAGAATGATGAGCCAAGGTAAGAATTGGTACAAAGAGAAGGATTAAACAATAATCTGTAGCAGTTTAGGAAAGATGTTATGGAACCATTGCCATGCAGAGAAGGATTAAGCTAAACCTACAAAACAGTAATCTTTATCAGTAAGAGGAAAATCCTCTGTATCCATTTCTTTCTTTCTTTTTTTTTTTTGGCTTTTTCAAAGAGATTATGTAACCATTTTAATAAGGATTAAGCTAAAACTTCAAGAAAAAAAAAAAGGAAGAAAAAGAAAAATCCTTTGTTGAATCCTCAAAAAATTTTCAGTACCATGAGAATAGATTCTACAAGTTTACTATCCTTTGTGGACTTAAAAGACCAAATATGATTGGTGCAAACCCTTTGTATGTGTCATGATTAGCAGAATTAGGAGATAGGAGATAGCAGAAAGCAATTGAAGTTGTTTCAACTGCAATTACTGCAGTTACAGTAGTGAGCAACAAAGCACTGCAACTGTTGTAAACTGTTAGTAAAGTCAGTTACAATGTAACCAATTAACTGCTGAGGATAGCCATGTATAAGGCTATACCACCTTATACCGAGACACTATGAATAAATTGATTTCAAGTTCTCTCATTTTCTCTCTACCCATTCTCTGTTTTCCTTTGTTTTTCTTTCACGATTGCCAACTAGAACCCTAGATTCGAAACCTAAGGTCTTGACAATATGAAACCAAAATTTGACTATCAAGTTGAACTTCTATTAAAAAATGTTCCATATTTTCATTTCCAAAAACTAAAGGTCATGAAACGGTGTTGCATTCAGTTACATGAATTAAGCACAAATGTACAAATATATATACTTCTGTTTCTTCATTTTATTGAGGGCCTGCCGAGTTGAACACCTAGTGTACGTATTTGACATTAAGACCTGTAACCTCTTGTAAACTCTAGCATTGACCTTTGTTTTTTCTTACCAGGTTCAATTTTGTGAGCCTCCACAATTTCCAGAAATTTCTTTATTTGGTTGAATGGGACCAGTCTGTAGTTTATATTTGAATGTACATATGGTGCCCCTTAGTTTGATTCATGAGCATTTGTCAAACCTCTTCAGTCCAAAAGTCTGAACAACTACTCCGTCGTTTAATGCATGCTGGTTTGTCAAATCTCTCACTCCATTGTAGAATTTTCATTGTCTCTCATGGTATTTAATGCCATCAGCTTCCCCCACCATCAACTTTACTACAAGTATTACATCCTACGGTTCAATGGAGGCTGTTTAGAGTGTTATGTGTTGATTGTAGTTCTTATAAGGTTGATATGAAAATCTATAAATGGGACATGATTAGAGTGGGAACTATAGAATCATAACCATTCACCACAACAATTAAGAATAGCAGCTCCCTCTATTGTTTGTGTAAAATCCATAGGAGTATGTATTTTGTTTATTGGCAAACTCATTTGACAAAAAAAAATGAGTTAATTTTACCAAGGTTTATAAGACTATTATGGTAATTTACTTAGGTTCTTATTATTTTTGCTGTGTTTATATAAGATTTTCTTGTATGGTTTTGGACAGCCTTCTGTGGATTCTAATATCAAGCATAGGTAGAACATGGATTACAACATGCGTTACCATGGTGGAAGAACAGTATCCTCCATGCATTACCATAGGCAAAAGCATGGCCACATTTGGCATTACTTGGGACAGAACAGGAAGTGGATCCATATGAAAATTGATGCCACTTATTTAGGGAAGTCAAAATGGGCTAGATTGCTGTCCATATTCAAAATAAGAAGGTAATTAATCAAGGAACACTTCCAACTGAGCCAAAAAAAAAAAAAAAAAAGGGTTCCCATTTCAGAATTCTCTATATAACTAGCGTGTAATCACCACATTGGTGTGACTTTTTGCATCTATTATTGATCAAGCTTCTCATATTGTATATTGAATATTCAAAGTAATCTTTTGAAATTGTTTATCTCGGGACTTCATTCCACCTTTGTTACACAAGCTTTTAAATGTTGGAGGAGTAAATATTTCTTAGTATTCAGTTCCTAAACCATAACATAACATTAGAAAAAAATCTTGACATGGACTTGACCAATGACATGGCCAGTTAATTGAGTGGCATCTCATCAAGATTAAAGGTTTAATCCACACTGAGATCTAAGATGGAGATGTCTCCTTAAACCTAGAAGGATTAGTGCAGAGGTTGTTTTGAGAAGAAACAAAGCATTGTTGGTGCCTGTGAAAGTAGTGAGATAATACTATTAGGATAAGACCTGAGCCTTATTCGCACTTTCTCCTGCATAATGGTGGTTTCAACTGGACTAAGATCTTATGCTTTTTGTTAATTTGGCTTTTAGGTAAAAAATTGCTCTTCTCGTGTCTTTACTTGTTGGCAATTTTGACTTTGATTTGTGGATTTTTAATCTTTTATCTTGTGACTCCAATTACAGGAGATTGTGGTTCATGAATAAGCTATCCAACTTAATTTCTTTTAAAAGCTTATTCTCTTCTTGATCTTATAGACCCTCAATTTGCTATGGCTCAATTGCAGTTATGGTAATTGAGAAGAAGACCAATAGAGGCTCCTGTGAGAAGAATGGATGGAGTGGAATAAATATCTAACAAAAGAGGTAAACAAAGGCCAAGAAAAACTTGTGGGAGACACTTAATAATGTATACGTTGGAGGGGCTTTATAAAAGATAAAGCCGCAAAAATGGTTGGTGAACTAGAATTTATGTAGCTAATCTCACATAGTGGGAGAAAGACTTGATATTTTGTTAGTTAAGCCCTTGTAAAATTGGGCTGTTTACAATTTCTTTTAATTGAAATGGGCCAAAGCCTACTTAAAAAGGCTCAAGGGCTAGCCCAATCAAGGTCGGCCCATGCGCGAAGCTTGAGACACATGGGACCCAACCGGGCGAACCACATGGCATGACCAAGATTTAAGCGCAGCAGCACGAGGTAATGATGCTTATTTGCATCCATCTGTCTCTCTCTAGATTCTAGATCTCTCTCTCTCTTTCTCTCTCTCTCTCATTCCAAATCTCTCTTTCCCCTTTTTATACTTGTTCAATCAATCGTTAATCCCCACTCTCCTGAGTATATGCCTGCATATTGGTGAGTGCACAGGTGAGTTCGTGTACAGGTTTGGTGCTTTGGTGGTGTTTGAGGCATTCGGTGGTGTTTTTCCATCCTCTCAACTTCAATCTGACATAGGTAAGTGGCGACTCAAGTTCTTTTACATATATATGTATATTTATGTATGCATTTATCCCTCTTCTGTTTTTTGTTTTTGATGAACGATTGACCACTTCTAGTTTTATCTCTCCGCCCCATCACAGTCAAACCCTAGCCTCCATTTTGTGTACCCAAGTCTCCTCCTAAGAATCTAAGTCCTCGTACTCGAAAACCTAACCTATGTCACATGTTTCTGCATCACGGAATTTAGAAACATCTTGTGTTGTTGGATCCTATCTTTCCACAAGACCTATTTCGGCAAGCTTGTCGATGTTGTCATGACACCCATCTTGCATCAGGATCTGTGTCAGTCATGGACCCCACACATTGCGTCGTGACATATTTTGCCTTAGAATCAAAGAAAGACCAGACCTACACCATTTTTTTTCCTGTCAGATTATTTGATCTTTGAGGGATCTGCTCATTCTGAAAAGATCAAATCGTTGGGAAGGGTTTGGATTGTTGGAAGCCCCATTAACTGTTTTAAAATATACTATCAGGTATGTTTTGCTTTTAGCAGGGATGCAGTTCATTTTCATAAAATAACACGCAAGTTGTATGTATGTCAAGCTGGCATTTTTTCATAAAGATGATCAATTTATTATAATTATTATCTGTATTTGGCCTACTGAAATATTTTTTTGTTTGGTATTCCTAAATGTTCATTTCATTTTTGTTTATTTGAAAATGTGAAATTCTCATTTAAGTTTATCTAAAAATGTGTAGTCTATCATGTTGGTGCCTTTTTTGTTTTCTTGTTTCTTATTTTGCTTCGATGCTTTTTCATAATTAATTTTTATTTTCTTATATCAAACAGTTATAAAAACAAAGCTGAAGATTGTAGGAAAAAATGAACAAGTTTGCAATTATAAGAATGAGTGTTAAAGAATGGGGAATTGACCATAGTTTGTTAGATTTGGAAAATAGTCTTGAGTATCTCATTGATTTGCATTCCTAACCAGTGAATGTGTGAACATTTCTTAATTTGATCATCAATCTGCTTTCTGTCTGTTGTTACTTTTTTGGGTTCAATAATTGACTTGTTATTACATATTCTTTGGTAGTGCCTAATGCTAGGATTGTTCATTTAAATATGTGCTGTACCTTATTATTTGTCATATGCTTGTAATCTCATTCATATATCACCATTTCCCTTGTTTAGAATTATGAATACTTAAGAAAAGTAAAAACTTAACAGTTCTAGTTCCATTTGCCCTTGGCTCCTGATGAAATAGCACTCTAATCATAACCAGCTTGACATCTGAAACTGTAGTTACTATGCTCTAGTGCAACCAATGCGTCTGCTTGATCTTAATGCAGGGAATGATTGAAAATAGTTTATTAGTGCAAACACCTGAAAATTAATTATTTAAAAAGAAACAAATTAAGATTGAAAAAACCAGCTTCAGCCCATGCAAGCTTAGCCCAATGATATAAAGCAGGAAGGGGCCCTTAGGGCACCTCATTTTTCATGATGCTTGAAAAGAGGCAGGAGAAAGGTGAGAAAAAAAGAGCAGGCAGTGGAGAGAGAGGCCATTAGGAAGAAGCCGAAGCCGCTGGTCAGAGCTGATTAGCTTCAGATAAGTCATTTCATTTTCTTAAATTTTATACAAAGGGGTCCAATCAAGAGTGACCACCAACGGTATCCATGCTAGCAATGAGTGTTGAACGTCACCTTTCTTCTTTTCCTTTCCCTTGGTTTCTTTCCATTTTCTTTTCCAGATTCTTTAACATTGACCTCTCTAGTTCCCTCTTATGGGATCGATTGCTACAGAAAATAGTGAATTCTGGAAATCCCAAACAGAAGTCCAAATAAAAAATCTAGTCAGTTTAACCTTTAGGTGTTAATTTAGGCCTATTCTAGATAGTTATTAATGTATTAAAATTGATGTGAACCAGGTTGAGAAAAAGAGAAAAAGGCATCTGTAGTGCATGCTAAAAAAGAGAACAAGTGACTGGTTTTGCCTGTAATGTGTTTACTTTAAAGAAATAAATCCCTTGCATGATTTTTTGTACCATGATTTATGTTGTGATGTTTTTTGAAATGTGAAATTTATTTTTCTATATACTGAGAAATATTATGTTTATGAATGTTGTTACTTGAGAAAGAAATTTGGAAATGTTTCGAGAAAAATAAGAAAGTGAATTTTTGAAATGGATTGAAAAATGTACTTGGAACAGTTTACTTAATAGTGTAAGCATAAGAAAAAGGGAATCATATTAGATGAAATCCATGGAAAAGACTCATCCACTGCTGTGGAGTCAGGATGATTATCAACTAAAGGTATTACCCTAATTTCTCAATGATTAGAGGAGAAAGACTTCCAACCCAAGAAGATACAAAGATTCATTGTTGCACTGGCAAGAAGTCCAAAAAATAGATCAGTCTGTTGTGTTGGAATTAGGATGACTTTGACAGCTAGAGGATTGACTCTAATTCTCAACGGTTAAGAGATTCTTGCCACTGTGGTGGTACCATAATCCTAATTGGATCAATTTAGGAAATAGTTTCATGCGCCGTCCTGTGGTGACCCAAAGTATGATGTGGATCCTTTGGGCCTACTACCACCCAAGGAGAAAGCAATCAGCATTAAGAGATTAGGAAAAGATATCTTATTAGCTCCCTGAATTTTATGAATTACTAAGAAAGTTGTTATGGTATTTTAAAGAATTTCTTGAGAAATAATTATTTGAGTTAGTTTGAAATGATCATGCATGCATCCAGAAACTTGTTTAGAATGAAAATATGTTGATTTATTATTAAGGAAGTCCTTCTATTTTCACTTCTTATATTATTGCAAGGCTTGCCCTTAATTGGGATTTTCAGGTCAGTAATGAAATTGTCAGCGTGGACTTCTAGAGTTGGAATCCACTGAAATGACCTCCTAGGGAAGTTTTACTTTTAGTGTGTAGTGTTATTTTGGTACCAGTAGGTACGCCTGCATTGGTGGATTTTGTAACATGTAGCTGAGACTACAATATGGCCTCTGGCATAACATTACACACATATTTTGATGAGGAAGTCCTTGTTATGAAAGATGTGTATTTCAGAATTTTGTTCTAGGTATTGAGTAGAGGCTTGCTTACATGTTCCTTAGGGTCAAGGATCGGGGTTCATGTCTGATCCCACTTCCAAGAGGGGTGTGACAATTAGATTCTCATGAATGCCTTATGTCAAGTTCAATCTGGTTCTTCTTCTTCTTCTTTTTTTTTTTGTCTAGATTTAATCTGGTCATTCCTTTTGTCCCAAAATGAGTGTTTTGCCCCTCATTAGAAACTTTGCAGTCTTGTGCATTCTCTCTCAGTTGCTTGGAGAGATTGCTTATTAATAGGAAATTTAGAACAAAGCCCAAAAGTTAAAATCAGTAACTTTTTACCTTTTGATATTATCCTTTGTCATATATCATATCTTTTTTTTTTTCTTTTCATTTGGACATGGGAATGACTGCATGACCAATTCTAAAATGTGATTTGTCGCTGCATCATCTTTGTTAAAACTTGACTTTTTCAAGTGAGACTTGTTTTGGGATGGTGTATTATGACCTTTGAAGTAACTGCCTAACAATTTTATGCATTCTTGTATATCCATGTTGACTATCTTCTTAATTTTAACATTGCTCTGATTTTTTAGCCTTGCGATATATGATGGATGGATCAGCTGGTCAAGGAAGCAGTAGTGCTGATGTGTTTTTACGGAACTATAAGTTTGGGAAAACTCTTGGCATTGGCTCATTTGGTAAGGTGAAAATTGCAGAACATGCTCTGACTGGCCATAAAGTTGCTATCAAGATCCTGAACCGTCGCAAGATAAAAAACATGGGCATGGAAGAAAAAGGTATGATGCTGATATGATGACCTTTTGTTTGCTTATGTTTGTGTTGGTTTCTATCATTCTATTCTTTAAATCATGAAGTAATTGCATTGTTTTCTCTTTATTAGGGCCTGTTTGATAGAGCTTGCAGTTTTCATTTTCATTATTTTCAATTTTTTTGTTTTCATTTTTAAAAAATGAAAACTTAACATGTTTGACTACTTTATGTTCACTTTTAGTTTTGTATTGTATTTTATTTTCTAACATATCCCTAACGTTGTCAGTGATCGAAGGAGACTTCGAAGGTCACTGGCAACTCCTTTGGGCCTTCTCTCAATTGCAGGCAACCTCCAGATCTTGGAGTTGGACTTGCAATCTGCACGACTCCTAGATCTCACTGTTCTCCTCTCTAAATGGAAACTCCCATGGGAGTCGCCAACGAGTAAGGAGACACCGGAACGAGTGGCCGGTGGTGAGAGTGTGGTCGATGAGGAGTGTGTGATGGGGGAGAAATGAGAAAAAACACAAAAGGTCAAAACACCTTTTCTTTGTTTTTCAAAATTCTGAAAAGTTCTCAAAATATTTGAAAAAGAAAATGAGGGCAACCAAATGCTATTTTTCTATTTTCATTGTCAAAATAATGAAAATGAAAACTGGAAACCGAAGCAATTTCAAATGGGCCCTTAAATGTTTTTACCAATAATGCAGTGTTATGACTGGCTTATTAAAGCATTTACAAAAAAAAGAGTAGTAGTTTCTAGAACTAATAACATTTTAGCAACTAACTTTGGAATTTATAGATCAGCATCTTTTGGTTTATTTCCCTTCTCCAGTAAAATCAGTTATCCTTGGTAAAGTTTCAAATTTCATGTTTGTGATTTGTTTTTACTTTCATGTCTATAATACTGACTAGACAAGTTCGGTATGGAAAATATTTACTTGCCTCCACAAAAAATAGATTGGAATTTTGACCTTATGCTGTGGGATTTTAGCTGCTCCTTTGATACCATAGCTATCTTTTTTAACTTCTTTTTGGTTCATGGTTAAAGAACAGTGGTAATCAGATCATCTATAGAAAAAAAAAGGAACGGAGGTAATTACATTAGTAAACTAATATTTAGAACCCTTGTAAGGTTATGCTGTTTAGGAAACAAAGGAAATGTTCATATTTATGAATTTAGATTTTAAAGAGTATTTTGCTATAAGATTCCAAAGCTGGGATTTCTTGGTGACACTCAAGCATATAAAAAGGAGGTATTAGAAATCAGAGAAGATCCAATAGATTAACTTTTTGTTTCATTCAATAGCACAAGAATAGTTTACCTTATTGAAGAATTTGTAGATCTTGGAAGCTGTAGGCTGTGCTTCTTGACTAAATTACCTTCCAGTTTGGTTCAAGTGTAGACTTTAATGGTGTATAGCAATTTCCATGATAGATGGTGTGATTTAATACGATTATTCTATTTCTTTGTATGTTGTCTAAATCATATAGTCATTTGTTACTATCTCTTAATCAATTATTAATCTATATGAATATTACACAACCTACAATATGATTTAATCTAATTATCTATCTATTTAGAATTCTTGATTTCCTTAACCAAGGAATAAAAGATTTTAGAAAGCTTTGCATAAATGTCATTTTGTGAAAAACAAGAAATAATCTTTTTCATATCATAAAACTAATGAATACAATCTTACTTATAACACACACTCCTAATCCTTGAAGAATTCTAAGACTATTCAATCTCCTAACAATTCTCCTATTGTATAAGAGTTGATTACTCTCCTATAAATTGGGACCCCTACTAGATTACAACAACTCAAACATTAATGAAATAAATCAATTAATAAAATATTAATGAAATAAATCAATTGATAAAATCGAACTACCAACACTCCCCTTCAAGCTGGAAAATGGATGTCCTACATTCCTAGCTTGCTTACTAGATCTTCAAATCTTTTTGCTGGCAACCCTTTTGTCAATATATCAGCAACTTGTTCCTCTGATGGAACATATGGCAAGTGAACGAGTCTGGCTTCCAACTTCTCTTTTATGAAGTGTCTGTCTATCTCAACATGCTTAGTCCGATCATGTTGGACCAGATTATGTGCTATACTGATTGTTGACTGGTTATCACACAACTTAATTGTGTCTTGGAATGAAATTCTTAGATCATCAAGAACAATTTGTAGCCATAGAATTTCACATAGAGTAAGGGCCATAGCCCTAAATTCTGCCTCTGCACTTGATCTTGCCACAACACTTTGCTTCTTGCTTCTCCAGGACACCAAATTCCCTCCTAGGAATACACAGTAGTCACTTGTAGATCTTCTATCAGTCATGGACCCTGCATAATCTGCATCTGAAAAACCTTGAATGTTCAATTTATTTCCTGCTTTAAATAGGATCCCTTTACTTGGAGTAGCCTTGAGATAACACAAGATTTTTCTAACCGTTAGCATATGCTCCTCAGTTGGGCTGTGCATGAATTGACTTATCAAGCTGATGGGAAAGGCAATATCTGGTCTTGTATGAGAGATATATCAATCTTCCAACTAGTCGTTGATACCTTCCTTTCTCTATAGACTTGCTAGTAGGGTTGTTCCATAGCTTGTAGTTAGGTTTAATAGGAATTTTTGTCCTTTTTCCTCCTATCAATTTTGTTTCAGTCAATAAATCAAGCACATATTTCCTTTGAGAGAGAAAAATACCTGCCTTAGAATAAGTTACTTCAATTCTCAAAAAATACTTGAGCACACCCAGGTCTTTAATGTCAAATTCCTTAGCTAGCCTTTCTTTAAGCTTTGCCTTTCTTTAAGCTTTGCCTGTTCTCCTTCATCATTGCTAGTTACTATCATGTCATCCACATATACCAGTAGCATAGTAACATTTCCTTCTATTGAGTGTTTGATGAATAAGGTATGGTCCCCCCTGCTTTGACTATAACCGATAGTATGCATGGCTTTAGATAACCACCCAAACCAAGCCCTAGGGGATTGTTTGAGCCCATATAAGGCCTTATTTAGCTGACATACCTTCCCACTGAGTCTCTCATTAAATCCTGGTGGTAAATCCATAAACATTTCCTCTTCTAAATCTCCATGGAGAAACGCATTTTTAACATCTAGTTGTTGTAGATTCCACCCAAATGAGGCTACCAATGACAGGAGAATACGAACTATGGTCATCTTTGCCACTGGTGCAAATGTCTCTAGGTAGTCAATCCCATATGATTGAGTGTAGCCTTTAGCTACCAGCCTTGCCTTATACCTCTCAAGTGTCCCATCGGCCTTATACTTGATATTAAAAACCCATCTACACCCCACTGGATTAACTCTCTTAGGTTTGTCCACAATATCCCATGTATGGTTCCTTTTTAAAGCCCTCATTTCCTCAAGCATAGCAAGCTTCCAATTTTGATTTTTCAGAGCCTCAGTTACTGATTTTGGAATGATAATTGAATCTAGAGATGTTAGGAAGCTTTTATAGTTTTGGGAGAGGCGATGATATGATAGGTAATTGGCTTTTGGGTGTTGGGTGGTGCAGCTTCTAACTCCCTTCCTAAGAGTTATGGGAAGGTCGATATCAAGGATTTGGCCGATAGAGGATGGAGGTATTGTTTGCATGTGATCCCGGCTTTAAATGGGAGAGGAGTTTGGAGCTTGCTGGTCTTCTGGGTTTGGTTGTTTTTGTTTATATACATAGGGAGACCCCTTGTATCTTCCTTGCAACTGCTGGCAGGCTTTTTGCTCATCAAATTTGGCCTGATCATCACCATGGTTAAGGTTGTTTGAGTGCTGAGGAGATGGACTGGCTGTAGGGTCAGGATTAGAGGCATGACTAGGTTGATTGGAGACCAAATGAGGATTAGCATTAAGCTGAAGAGTGGATTGGGAAGATGGTAGAGGAAAGAAGATGTCACTCGAGTCACCATAGGAAGTCTCCCCCTGGTGACTAGCTTGGGTAGAGCCAAAGAATGGAGTAGTCTTGACAAATGTGACATCCTTAGAGACATAGAGCTTGCGAGTGGGAGGATGATAGCATTTATATCTTTTTTGTGTGGGGGAATACCCAAGAAAGACACACTTCACAGCTTTTGGATCAAGTTTATTCCGAGAGAATTTGGAAATATGAACGAAGGAAACACACCCAAATACTCGAAGAGGAAGAGTGGTGTGGAAATTAGAGTCAGGAAAATGAGTAGTGAGGCAAGAGAGAGGATTTTGTTGGTTTAGAACTTTGGTAGGCATGCGGTTAATAAGAAATGCGGCCGTAAGAACAGCCTCTCCCCAGAAGATTTTAGGAACGGTATGATGGTGAAGCAATGCTTGAGCTACATGAAGGAGATGTCTCATATTCCTTTCAGTTACTTCATTTTGTTGTGAAGTATCCACACAGGAAGATTCATGGATAATCCTTTCTTGTAAGAAAAAGTGGTTCATATAAGAGTTAAAATAATCTCGAGCATTGTCGGTTCGAAATTTCTTTATGGGAGTTCCAAATTGAGTCGTTATCATTTTACAGAAGTTTGGTAAGACTGTTTGAATGGCTGCTTTGTCTTTTAGCCAAAAAAAACCATGTCATCCGAGTACAATCATCGATAAATGAGATAAATCAACGTGCCCCAGAATAGGTAGGAATTTTGCAAGGACCCCATACATCAGAATGAATTAATGCAAATGAATAGAATGGAGTTTATTGCTAATTGGGTAAGACACACGATGTTGTTTGGATATAACACATACATCACAATGAAGAGTACTAGCATCTAAAGAAAGAAATAACGTAGGAAACATAGATTTCAATAAAGAAAATGGTGGGTGACCCAACCGGTAGTGATGCAGCCATATTTGGTGATAGTTGGTTGTAATTTGAGAGGAGCAAGCCACTGGTTGCTGGTTCTTTGCTGCTTTCCTTGTCAAGCAATACAGCCCATTTGTTTCCCTAGCAGCCCCAATCCTCCTTTCGGTTTTCATTGCCTGAAACTTACACACATTAGTAGAAAAAACAACATGGCAATGTAGGTTTCTTGTGAGTTGAGAAATAGAGAGGAGGTTGGCTGATAATTGGGACACATGAAGAACATGGTTAAGGGTTATGTTTGGGCTTAGATAAACATTGTCACATCCAATTATAGGGACTGTTTTGCCATTAGCAAAGCAGATTTGTTTCGTGGTCTTAAGGAGTTGATAGGTAGTAAACACATGGGAGTTAGGTGTCATATGGTTTGTAGCTTCGGAATCCAAGATCCAAGTATCATTTCTATCAGCGTTTGATGCTGGAAAAATTACAAAATAAGCAAACTTACCTGAGGGCTTACCGGAAGGGTCTTGATGAGCCAATGAGCAGCTGCCATCATCTTGTATGGTCTTCAAAAAGGATTTCAGTTTGTTGATTTCCTCACTGTTGAGAAGTGAGATCTAAAAAATTTTCCTCCAGCTTTTCCATAGTTCCATCCTCTTCTTGTCCCTTTTGTGATAGATAGGATTGAGTGCTAGGCCGAGTAGCTGTACTTGGGAATCCTTCCATTTTTCTTAGGATTGCTTCCTTTCCGTGGAGCTTGAGGCAATTATCTCGGGTATGCCGAGGTTTCTTGCAATATGTACATCAAAGTCCCTCTCTGTTGTTAGGCCACCCTTGTGCTCCTGATTTTCCACCTCTCTACCTTGATCCTTCTCCTTTGTTTGACACTAAAGCTGATCCATCAGTGAATGCCCCCTGCAACATCACTGCCCGCTTGTTTTCCTCACTTCTTACCATTGCAAATACCTCATTGAGTGAGGGCAATTTCTCTCGGCCAAGAATCTGCACCCTTGCTTGATCAAAAACCGAGTTAAGGCCAATAAAAAATTCAACAATTCTATCCCTTTCCATGATCTTATTAAGGGTTGCAGCATCAGCACTACACACCATCTTAATTTTTTGGTATTGTGATGGAATCCAACCGATAGGAAGGATCTCCAATGGATGAAATGGATTGAATTGTATTTCAGAATTGGAATTACAGAAAATAAAAGTAAGTACAGCAGCAACTGGGCGTTTGAAAGGCCCAGAACTCTCCTACAATTACTCCAAATTCTTCACACCCTCTACCTCTCTTCCTACCCCTTTTATATGCTGTTATTCCCCTCTCTCTCCTGCATAACCGTATTTGGTTATGCAGGCGTGTCTGCTGGTTTGTGTAACAAACCAGCCAAATATCTATCCTATCCCTCGCGCACATGCTGGTTGAAGCTTCCTCCAGCTGTACTTCCAATTCCCTTCAGTTGCTTGTGACGCCTAGAGTAAGTATGCAAAACCGGGGGCCTAACATCACTCCTTCCCCCAACTTTCACCTTGTCCTCAAGGTGAAAACCTGGAAACTGCTGTTGAATGAGGTTGAAAGGCTCCCAAGTGGCTTCCAATGGTGGTAACCCCTTCCATTGCAGTAGAACGTCCAAACCTCCCACATTATTTCCTTTGCCTGGTCTGACTCCCAACACTGCCTCCGATTCAACCAGCATCTCCAGCTCTGCACTTAATTGATTGGGAATATCCACCGCGGCTTGCAATGCCCCCTTGGCTTCTCGCAGCTGGGATACATGGAATACTGGGTGAATGCTGCAAGATGAAGGTAACTTTAACCTGTAAGCCACAGGTCCAACCTCCCTCTCCACCTCAAACGGACCATAAAAACTAGGAGCCAATTTCTCATTAGTACGACCAGCCAATGACTTTCGACGATAGGGAATTAGTTTTAGGTAAACTAAGTCCCCTACCTCAAACTTCACTGCTCTTCTCTTCATATCAGCCCCCTTCTTCATGATAGCTTGAGCTCTTTGTAGCTGTGCCTTCAGTTCCTCCAGAATGTGGTCTCTCTCGACAAGCTACTGTTCCACTACTGAAACCGGTGTGGAGCCCCTTTGAACTTTAAGTATTGCTGGCGGTTCACGCCCATAGATGGCCTGGAAAGGTGTAGTTCTAGAGGCTGTGTGGTATGAAGTATTGTACTACAATTCCGCCCACGGCAGCCACACAAACCAAGATTTAGGCTTGGAAGAAGCAAAGCAACGAAGGTATGTCTCCAATGTCCTATTCAGCACCTCCGTTTGACCATCCGTTTGTGGATGGTAAGCTGTGCTGCGTAGGAGCCTGGTGCCTTGGAGACGAAACAGTTCCTCCCAGAATTTGCTCATGAAGATCTTATCCCGATCAGATACAATGGACCGTGGTAGACCATGAAGCCTTACAATCTCCTTGATGAAGACTCCTGCCACTTCTCCAGTAGAATAAGGGTGTTTCAGCCCAACAAAATGGCCATACTTGCTGAGTCTATCAACTACCACTAAAATCGAATCTATTTTTCCTGACCTGGGTAAGCCTTCGATAAAGTCCATTGCAAGGTCTTCCCAAATTTGATTTGGGATCAGAAGGGGTTGCAAAAGCCCTCCTAGCTTGAGTGCCAGAACTTTGTTTTGCTGGCAAATCGCACAGTGGCTTACATACCTGTGAATGTCCCTCTTCATTCCCAGCCAATATACACTTGCCGCAATCCTCTTGTAAGTCTTCAAGAATCCCGAGTGCCCCCCAACATTCCCATCATGACCCTCATGTAAGAGCAATGGGATGAGAGAAGAACCCTTCGGTAGATTTGGCTCCCCTTGTAGAAGAGAAAACCATCCACCAACTGAAAATGGGGTCTGAAAGTAGGATCCCGCTGGAGATCCTTGACCACCTTTTGCAGCCCTTCATTGTCAGCTATCTCCTTAGCTAGCTGATCTAGTTGGAGAATCTGAGGAACGGTTAAAGCGAGGAGGGCAGCAGAGTGGCTGATGCGGGACAACCCATCAGCTGCTTTATTCTCTAACCCAGGTCTATATTGGATTTCAAACTGAAACCCCATTAACTTAACCATCCACTTCTGATATTCTAGACTCACCAATCTTTGTTCCATCAAGAACTTGAGACTTTTTTGATCTGTCCTGACCACAAATTTCTGTCCCAAAAGGTAGTGTCTCCACTTTTGCACCGCAAATATGATAGCCATAAGTTCCCTCTCATACACTGATTTCCTCCTTCCTAGCTGATTAAACGCCTGACTGAAGCATGCAATAGGTCGATGGTCTTGCATTAATACTGCCCCCATGCCATGTCCAGAAGCATCCGTCTCCACCTCAAATGGCTTGTCAAAATTCGGCAAAGCTAACACCGGCAGTGACACCATGGTAGCTTTGAGCTGTTGGAAGGCTTGCTCAGCAGCCTCATCCCAAAAGAAATTACCCTTCCTAAGTCTGTCCGTGAGTGGCCATGCTATCTTACCATAATCTTTAACAAAACGCCTGTAGTATCCGGTGAGACCAAGAAAACCTCGCAACTCCTTCAATGTGGCAGGGGAGGGCCACTCCAACATGGCTTTTACCTTGCTATAATCAGCCGAGACTCCTTCTTGCGATATAATATGACCCAGGTACTCAATTTCCAGTTGTCCGAATGAACACTTCTTCTTATTCGCAAACAAATGGTTAGCTGCCAATACCTCCAGAACCGAGCACAAGTGTTGTGCATGCTGTTCAAAATCTTTGCTAAAAACCAAGATGTCATCAAAGAAAACTAGCACGAAACGCCTCATCTGTTCTCTGAAGATATCATTCATCAGTGACTGAAACGTGGCTGGCGCGTTAGTCAATCCAAAAGGCATTACGAGGAATTCGTAATGGCCTTCATGTGTCCGGAATGCTGCCTTTGGAATATCCTCAGCCTTGACGCGAATTTGGTGATACCCGGACTTAAGGTCGAGTTTGGAGAAGACTTTGGCCCCATGAAGCTCATCCAGCAACTCTTCAATCACTGGAATTGGAAATTTGTCGGCCACTGTCACCTTATTCAATGCCCGATAATCCACACAAAACCGCCACCCTCCATCCTTCTTCTTGACTAGCAGAACCGGACTAGAAAAAGGGCTGGAACTGGGTTATATGATCCCTGCTGCTAGCATCTCTCCTACCATCTTCTCAATCTCGTTTTTCTGTAGATAAGGGTAACGATAGGGCCGCATACTAATCGGAATGGTGCCTGGTAGCAGGTTGATGGCATGATCCTTCTTTCGGGAAGGAGGCAGCCCTTCAGGTGCTGAGAATACCTCCTCAAACTCAGCTAACACCTTCTTAAGGAACGGTGGGACCTCGACCATTTTGTCACTGTAATCAGCTGCCATTGTTCCCAACTCAAGCAACATTCCTTCTCCATTCTCCTTGAAAGCCTTCATCATCGCTTTCAGGGATACCAAGCTTTTGCTCAAGCTAGGATCTCCTTGCAAGGTCACGGCCAATCCCCCCACCTGGAACTTCATAGTCAAGGCTTTCCAATCCACTCTCATCTTTCCCACCGCAGCCAACCACTTCATCCCAAGAATTACATCTGAGCTACCCAGCTCCAGAGGTAGAAAATCTTCCACTATTTGCAAGTTTTGTAGATGCAACTTTACCCCCTTGCAAATACCGGCCCCTTGCACTGCCATCCCGGATCCCATGATAACACCATAACTAGTCGTTTCTGTTCGCGGCAACCCCAATTGTTGAACCAGCTCTGTCGCTATGAAGTTGTGCGTCGCCCCCCCGTCAATCATAACACCTTGTAGCTTCATGGTCTGCAGTGTTGTTAATCCAACCACCGAATTCATGGAGAGTTCAATGATTTCGCTGCCTTGGCGTACATCCTCTCCTTCCTCTTCTTCCCTCACTTCCGTGGTTCCCCGTTCGGATCCTTCCCTCTCTTTCTCTTCATCATAAATCATCATAACGTGCAGTTCCTTGTTCTTGCATCTATGACCAATCGAGTACTTCTCATCACAACGGAAACACAATCCCTTCTCCCTCTTGGCTTTCCACTCAGCCTCGCTGAGTCATTTAAAGGAAGCATTACTACCACTCTCGGCCACTGGTAGCTTACTGCTCGCCTGATTCGAGACTCTCGAATAAGGAGTCGGGCTTCTAGATTGAGTGGGACAGATTCTAACGGTGTTGGAAGTAGAGTAGGTGGGAAATTTACTTCCCACTGGTCCGAACCCCCTACTGCAGGTTAGGATGGCTGCATTTTTATCCTCAATACATTGCGCCATTAGCATGACCCGATCCAACCCCCTGGGTTGAAGTACCCTGATCTCAGCCTTAATTTCAGGCTTAAGACCGTTGATGAAATGTCCTTCCAAAAACGCCTCAGAGACGTCCGACACAGGTACCGCCAACGTCTCAAACATCAGCCTATACTCCTTAACCGTACCTTCTTGTCGCAGAGCTAGGAACCTCTCTTCCAGCGACCCTTCTTGAGTTGGGCGGAATCGGTTAAGAATTCCTTGCTTGAGCCCTTCCCAGCTGCGGATCCCCCTGCGCCTAGACTCCCACTGGAACCAAGCGAGGCCCCCTGCCTCGAAGCACAATGCGGCTGACTCGATCTTCTCGTCCTCCGACAGCTGGTTGACCGTGAAGTATCTTTCCGCCCTGAAAATCCAGTCGTCTGGATTGTCTCCTTCGAAGGTAGGCATTTCCAGCCGCCTACCTCTCCCCTCCGGTCGCCATGCAGCGTTCATGCTTCCTTCCATTCTGTGACTCATACCCCCCCCCCCTGGTGTCATTTCGGAATCTAGGGTCAAATCCAGTGGCCAGTCGTTCCCATGAGCCTTAGCCTTCCGCTCCCGTTCCTGTTCGTCCCACCTTGTGCACATGATAGCGAACTGCTCCAGCATCTCGGCTACGTTCCGATTTATGGTTTGAATCTCTCCCCTCATCGTGTCAACCTTCCCCTCCAGGTCCCCCACTCTCTCGGTTAAGTTTACCATGATGATCGAAGATGCTCTGATACCAAAATGATGGAATCCAACCGATAGGAAGGATCTCCAATGGATGAAATGGATTGAATTGTATTTCAGAATTGGAATTACAGAAAATAAAAGTAAGTACAGCAGCAACTGGGCGTTCGAGAGGCCCAGAACTCTCCTACAATTACTCCAAATTCTTCACACCCTCTACCTCTCTTCCTACCGCTTTTATATGCTGTTATTCCCCTCTCTCTCCTGCATAACCGTATTTCGGTTATGCAGGCGTGTCTGCTGGTTTGTTACAGACCAGCCAAATATCTATCCTATCCCTTGCGCACATGCTGGTCGAAGCTTCCTCCAGCTGTACTTCCAACTCCCTTCAGCTACTTGTGACGCCTAGAGTAAGTATGCAAAACCGGGGGCCTAACATATTGATCCAATTCTAACCACAAGCCATTCATGCTATTGTAGTACTCTGTAACAGTCATCCCCCCTTGTTTAGTACTACTTATCTTGGTTTTAACTTCATATATAACCGATGCATCTTGCACTTTAGAGTAGGTTTGCTTAGCTACTTCCCAGATTTCCCTAACAGTACTTAGAAAGATATAATTTCTGCTAACATCAGGTTGCATTTCATTCCATAGCCACGACATAATAAGGGAATCCTCTATATCCCATACCTGGAAATTGGGATCAGTTGCTGTCGGTGGAAGAGAAGTAAGATGGCTGAGTTTTCCTCGACCTTTGAGGAAAGTTTGAACCAGCTGCGCCCATTGGAGGTAGTTTTTACCATCCAATCGATAGGGTAGTAGCATGCCGGGAAGCTCACTCACTCCTGCCCCAAAACTGATACCAGCTCTCGAACAAAATCCTGCTACATAATTTTCAGTGGGTACTTCTCCAGTGTTCATGCTGGAATATGAGTTTTCTGCCATTCCTTTGCTAAAGACAACTTGCAGCGATCAAGGCTGAAGATAGGGGCGGCAATTAAGGCCGAGTGGATGAACAAGGGAGCAGCGATCAAAGCTGAAGATAAGGGGCTGGAGGCAGCAGTTGCTGCTTCCGATCTTTTGGCAGCGAAAAGAACAGCGCGACTACAGCGGAAACAAAGAGAGGAGAAGGCAGCGGCAAGAGACGTGACAGCACTAGGTGGCTCGCGGTGGCTGATCTGCTCACAAGAGGTAGGTCCGGCGACGGCGGTAATGGAGAAGGGAAGACAGGGAAGAGGCCGCTTATGGTTGGGCGGCTGAAGAACCCAGTTGGAGAGTGCTGGCGATGAAGGCCAGAGGGGGAAAAACAAACCCTAGAGGCACTACTGAGGATAGCAGCAATGAAGGCTATAGAATCCTAAACAATTGCCTCTGATACCATGTGAAAAACAAGAAATAATCTTTTTCATATTATAAAACTAATGAATACAATCTTACTTATAACACACACTCCTAATCCTTGAAGAATTCTAAAACTATTCAATCTCCTAACAATTCTCCTATTGTATAGGAGTTGATTACTCTCCTATAAATTAGGACCCCTACTAGATTACAACAACTCAAACATTAATGAAATAAATCAACTAATAAAACATTAATGAAATAAATCAATTGATAAAATCCAACTGCCAACACATTTACATTTTGATTTTTTCCTTGGTATTAGATACATCATTAGACAGTTCAAACTTGACCAACCCCTGCAAAAATTTTCCGTGCTTTGGTGCATCTAATAGAGATATTTTACATCAGTTGCAGTTGGATCTAGGTTATAATAAGACCATGTTGTTGATATTTTGCAGTTAGAAGAGAAATCAAAATATTGAGATTGTTTATGCACCCTCACATTATTCGACTTTATGAGGTTATAGAGACACCCACAGATATTTATGTTGTAATGGAGTATGTAAAATCTGGTGAGCTATTTGATTACATTGTGGAAAGGGGAAGGTTGCAGGAGGATGAAGCTCGTAAGTTCTTTCAGCAGGTAAAATTTATTATCTGTTGGATTCTTCCAGTGTACTTCTAAAATGAGTGATTAATTAGCATTGTTACTCTGCCCTGGTTCTTTGAAACAGATCATTTCTGGTGTAGAATACTGCCACAGAAATATGGTGGTTCACCGAGATCTTAAGCCGGAGAACCTGCTTTTGGATTCCAACTGCAATGTGAAGATTGCTGATTTTGGTTTGAGCAATATCATGTGGGATGGTCATTTTCTGAAGACAAGTTGTGGAAGTCCAAACTACGCTGCCCCAGAGGTGCGTAATTGATAAGATTTTATTTAAGGCAGTGAAACTAATTGGGAAGATTGATCTGTTGAATAATATATCTATTACTTACTGTTGAAATATCCAAAGTTAATATCAGAATCCATTTCTTTAGGTTATATCCGGCAAATTGTATGCTGGACCAGAGGTAGATGTGTGGAGCTGTGGCGTTATCTTGTATGCCCTTCTCTGTGGTACCCTTCCTTTTGATGATGAAAATATTCCATACCTTTTTAAGAAAATAAAGGTACATGGCAATTAATTTAATTTATATAAGCACTCATCATCACTGCTTGATTTGCTTTTTCCTTTTTTAAAGTTGCTGAATGATTGTGAAACTTGATGTTGCGGCATCATTTGGTAATATGATTCAAGTGGCTATTTTGAAATTTAATGTGTATATACCATAGATGTCATAATCATCATCAAAGTGTTAGCTACCACACTGTCTGGTGGTGACTAGTGAGAATATTTGACAGTTGCACTAATTTGTTTCTCTTGAAATAAGAGATACAATGCTATAATCTTTTATACTGGTAGGGGAAATCCATTGTCCTTCAAGATATTCAACTATTATAAAAGAAATCCTACTGTTTTTGCTTGTATGTTTCATTTCATGCTGTATATTGTAGTCGCTTTATTGGTGAACTTAACCTTCTACTATATAGTAAGCAATGCTGCAATTGATTATCATACCTTAACTTGGATATCCAAGTTGACTTGGATATTGATGACCATGAAGGAAAATTGATATCCAATTTTAGTCAGATGTGCATCAACATTTTGGCTTTGGAGCAGTTCAAATTAGGGAATCGGTCAGGGGAAGTGTCGACAGTTCTAAGAAACAAGATAGGCAGAAGACTTTAATATGTTAGTTTAGAGTGGGAGGTAAGGTAATTTATGAAAGCTAAGGGAATTTCAAAAGTGTGACTCCTGTGAAATCCGAAAAAGTGAATCTCTCCCTCTTAAATATCTTTTGGAAGCTTCATCATTTGAAAATCTTTAGCATTGAAAAGTAATATTTTACCAATTGCTTGGAATCTTGGCATGTACATGTTGTTTTAACTTTTCTTTTTGCGGTGCTATGGGAGTATTTATCCTCATATGATTCTTACCACTTGTTACATAAAACCCCTCCCCGTCCCCCTGTTGGGGAAACATATAAAATAACTAATCTATATAGCAAGAAAAACAGAAGAAAGAAGAAGAAAAACAGAAACAAAAGAAAACCACTTTTTTCTATATAAAATGACTAATCTATATATCTGCATATATATAGCAAGAAAAACAAAAGAAAGAAGAAAACACATTTTCCTAGAGTGGGTCCTCTCTTTGGTTGAAAAATGGTTCAGAGTGCTTTCTTCTGGAGTGTTTACTGTAGTTAAGATTCTAGTTCTGTATATATCAGATTTCTAACCTTATTTCTTCATTATCTTTCAGAGCTTTAATTTTTCTAGACTGATATTTTAGCCAATCATATCGTTGTTTATAAGGGTTGCTGCCATTCCATCTGAACCCTTGTTCTTTATCCTTCAGGGTGGAATATATACTCTTCCCAGTCATTTATCAGTGGGTGCAAGAGACTTGATCCCAAGGATGCTTGTGACTGACCCTGTGAAGCGAATGACAATCCCTCAGATACGTTACCACCCCTGGTTTCAAGCTCATCTTCCACGCTATTTAGCTGTCCCCCCACCCAATACAATACAACAAGCAAAAAAGGTTCACTTTTCATGCCAATCAAAAATACATTGTGTTATTGGCTGATTTTGAAAACAAAGGTGTGCATATTTACATCAGTTGTGTATATAGATGCAGGAATCATCTGGCGTGTGTTTATTTCTTCCTAATAGTGGTCTAACAAAATATGTTGCTTTTTATATATAAATAGTGGGATAATTATCTTCAAGTGCACTCTACTTTCCCAGAGTCACTCAAGCCTTTTAGAAATTTCTTACTGCTGACCGAGTTGAACAGTTTATTGTTTGTCTGTTCATCAGTTGTATTGGAGTTTTTTTCTTTCGGAGGTTCTCAAGTTGATGCTTTTCTAATAAAATACTTCTGTGAGAAATTATTTACTCAACTCTAGTAAGTAATCAAAAGAGTAAGAGTGAAAAAAAAAGTTTTGAGTATCAATTTATGTTTTGGTTCATTCATTTTACAAACACAGGACAATGATATTCTTGTTTTTCTTATATTACATGTCAAGAGGGCGTTTCTTGGTCTTTCTGTATAATTCAATCCTGTGATCCTTTACATGCCTTTCATCCAAATTATATTTTATATAGGGAAATGTTCATTGCTTTGTTGATATTATCTTCTTTATTGGTTGATTCAATTCAAGCAATTACTTGGGCATTTATATATATATTCTCTAAGTAATATGACTTGAGTAGTTTCAACTGCAGATTGATGAGGAGATCCTTCAAAAAGTTGTTAATATGGGATTTGACAGGAACAGCCTTGTGGACTCTCTTAGCAATCGAGTACAAAATGAGGTACTCATTTCCATTTTTCTGTCTTTTTAGTTTCTAGAAGTAGTTGCTTGAAAGTAGTAAAAATCTAGATGGAGAAGTTTGAAAAAATGGAGTTAAAGAGTCTATGAAGAGCCAGTTACACAAATAAATGCCAAAGCTAGGTCTGTGGCCCTGGTCTTCTGGAGCAGATAGAATGACCATTGTGAGGATGTGCCTAGTATTTTAAATGGCCGGATTGTTGTTTTTGTTGAAGATCAAGAATTTATGTAGCCAATGCCACCTAATGGGATTAAGTCTTGTGACTGTTGTTGGCTGGATTGTCATTTCATGTTTTCAGGGTACTGTTGCCTACTATTTGCTATTCGACAATCGATTCTGTGTTTCCAGTGGCTATCTTGGTGCTGAACTCCAGGAATCTCTGGTGAGTAGTTATTTCTTTAGTGAATAGAAATTTATAGTACTAAACTTTGTTACTTTTTGGGCCCTTATGTTATTTTTTCTTCTGTTTTTTTTTTCTCTGGAAAATGAAGAAGCATTACTTGTGCCTGTATCCAAATGTCCTTGCCTTGAATATTTTCAGCCTTAGTGGACTGCCAAAAGGGTGCCTTTATATTGATATCAGTTGCTTACCCCTTGGCCATCTTTTGGTGGGATTTATTTGATGATATGGTTTGTGTTTTCTGTTAAAAGAGATTGAAATATAAAATGTATCTGTACTGTAATGTCATTATCTACTCTTACATCTACCCAAAATTGTGCATTTTCTGTAGGAATATGTTTTCAACGGTATGAATCCAAATGTTACTGCCACTCCAGCTGTTGGACAACGAATTCAAGGATACATGGATTTTCAAGGAATGGATCCAGGATCCCACCTCCCTATTGAGAGGAAATGGGCTCTTGGTCTTCAGGTTAAGTTTGTCTGCTTACATGCTAATCATCTGGGGACTTGGAGGATGTAAGAAAACCAGTTTGTAATATATGTGCCACTAAATAAAGGGATTCAGGGAACTGGCAAGGCTATATTCCTTACGGGCTCTATGTACCTATGGTACTTATTTAACTAAGATATAGAAGTCATTTGGTCGAACCTGTTACAAGCATAAGGTATGGGCAATCATTTGGACCCCATTGCCTTGTAGCGCATTCACAAGCATTGCAGTTTGTGGTGACTTGTCATCCTTAAATTTCAATATGGAACTCTTAATGTAGTGCTATTTATTGGTCATATCAATAATTTTTATTTTCTTTTCACTAACAGACTCAAGCTCAGCCCCGTGAGATAATGATAGCGGTTCTCAAAGCTTTGAAAGAACTAAATGTGTACTGGAAGAAGATTGGGCACTACAGCATGAAATGCATGTGGATTCCTGGTCATCATGGAAACACGATGAGTTCTATGCAAAGTGATGAATCCACCATCATAGCTAACGATGGTGTTAATAGGCTGCCGAATGTAGTCAAGTTTGAACTGCAGGTAAATAACCCTTCCTGCCACTCCTGTTATTTATGGTTGCAATCTTCCACAAATTTTGGAAGTTTAATCACTGTTTGCACTTTGATTATCACGAGGATGCGCATCTTTTTAGAGCATGCACTTACAAAAGCTGAGTCGGATGTTGTAATTTTCATTTTTGCTTTCATTTAGAAAAAGAATATAATTACTATAGAATGCATTTTATGCACTATCCAACCCAGCATAAAGGTCTTCATTCACTTGTCCTTTTTGATTCCTTAAAAAAAATTTAATAAACTATCTTGAACAATTTCTACTGGACTCCGCCCATATGCTTTTATGCATTCTAAATATCGAGTAGATGGGATACTGCCGTATGGCTATTGTTGCAATAAAACCCTGCATTCAATTTGGATTTGATTTTCTTGGGACACCTTTCATCCATGCATGACAAACATAGGATAGGCATTTCTAACATTCTACTCGTGAGAATGACCAAGAATCATTGCTGATTGTATGACCAAGAATCTTTACATTACTACTTGTCGCATCAGTAGAAAAGAATCGTAAACGTTTTTTGTGTTTTGGTCTCTTTTCTTCTACTTGCACAATCATACATTCATAATCTATATTTAGCATTTTCTTTAACTGCAACGCTGACCAGATATGCCGGTGCTTCTGACCTTGTGTTTGCAGCTGTACAAAACTCTTGACGCGAAATATCTTCTTGATATACAGAGGGTCCAGGGCCCACAGCTTCTGTTCCTGGATCTCTGCTCTGCTTTTCTTGCTCGGCTCGAGCTTCTCTAGAAGCGGCAGCCTTGTGTTGGCAGTGAATCTTATGCCATCGTAACTTAATGCCTGTATATGAACTTTCTTTCCGTTTTGTAATGCTCTCTGAGTCTGAACTAGACCTCTCAGTTGCCTCGGAAGTAGTTTGGACATCTGCTGCGTGGCGTGTGCCTGTGCCTGTGCCTGTCATTTTGAACTCCAACTTCCATTTCCGTAATGTTAATCCTTGAATTGTTAATGGATCACAGAATGGGGAGTCTGTTTTATCTAAAGATTCTGAGCAATGTGATACATCAGTCAAAATATGATTGAACAAAGCAATAATAATGAATTAACGTCATGAAATATGAAATTGGTCTCTTACAGTATAATCGTTAATTAACAAAACAGATGGGAGAGAGATCGATGGAGCTCCATAGTGAGAGTTCACCATCACCACTAATTGCAGAACATCCCATCTCACTTAATTTTTGTTCCTGTTTCTGATTAATCCCCACTATTTCTTCCACTTTCTTCTTCTCTTCTTTCTTCTTTTGACATGCATTCTGGAGATTGCTGATTAACTGATTGGAAATCCCTCTCCTCTTTACGCTACTCCCCGCTCCAAGCTTCAGGCTCAGGCACTCTGATATCCCATTGAACGCGTAGAGACAAGCTGAGAACTTCCTCTCATACTTCATCCTCTTCATGGCCTCTCTCAGTATGGATGGCTCATCTCCGCAGAATTCTTGCTCAATAGGCTCTGAGATCTCTTCAGCCATCTCGAATGGTGAATAGTAACACGCCCGGACTTCATCCACAAACTGGAAATCCACCAGCCCTCCTAGGTTGGTGCTCTCTCCCTCCCCGTCTTCTTCCCCAACATCAGCTGCATCATTGCTCCAGTTATGGTAGAAGTCCCCACAGTTCTCTTCCTGAGGCCTAAAACCTGTGTCAACGGAATCGCCACTAGTCCCAGTAGCAGTATGCACAATCATGTTGTCAATCTCATCAGTGGTGGGATAGTGATCTTCAGGATCATTTAGGAAATCAGCTAACTGGGTATCTGAAAATTCATTGGTTTCATCTCTAAATTCTTCTTCTGGCTGGTTAAGGGGCAGAGAATAAGCAGGTGAAGAATTAGCAGCTGAGTTGGTTCTTGCTTTTAGCCTGCGGAGGAGAAGGTTAGTGATCTTGGGAGGAAGAGCAGGCGCTAAAGTAGACGATGGAGAGCAAGGCCAGAAGTTTGTTCGAGTATTGGCACCGCGAAGCAAGCAAGCAGCCTCATCGTAGGCCCTGGCCGCTTCCTCAGCTGTGTCATAGGTCCCTAACCACACCCTAATCTTCTGTATGGTGTCCTTAATTTCAGCCACCCATCTGCCTGACGGCCTTTGCCGAACCCCCACGTATCGCTTCCGAGCCCTCTGGCAGCCTCCTAAGGCCGCAGCAGCAGTTGCTTCCTTCACCATCTCATCCCAGGCCTTATTTTCTTCATCAGGATTTTGAAGCTCAGCTGCCCCTTCAACAGCCTTTCTTTTTCTACCCATTTGAAAACTTCCCTATCTACTGATCTTTCTCGAGCTTATACTGAATTTTGTGAAGATTACTTGCTTTCTTTGCTTCTGTTGAGCTAGCTAGAAGGCAGCACAGTGCATTTATACCAACAGATTGGTAAATCCTTTCAATGGAAGAAATATGTTGAAAGGGTCTTTGATGCTTGTTTATACTTACTTGCCTTATTATGTAACCATATGGAGGCTTCTGATCTTTGATATGAGAGAGCAAATATTTAGCTTTAATTATGTGCTCTGATGCAACATAGTGATGCCTCTGACCCAGCCAAAGATTGTATATGATGTTACTTCAAAAGCCTAATACATTTTTCTATTGAAATCAGCAAGCTTGAGTTGGTCCCCTTGGTAGTTCTTTCTTGTGGACAATTTCGTTTTTGAACAATTCATCTATAATTAATAGGTGATCAAACTTTGATGCTAATGATTATTCTTTAAAAAATCACAAGAAACATAGAACTCATCACTGTCTGAAAGTGACTAATTGTACGCTTTCCATTGAATGACATATGGCAACTTGAACTAAATTATTGTTAATTACCAAGAAGAACAATGTAGAGCTCCAAGAAAGCCCACTAGAAAAAAGCTTTACAAGGACACAGTGGTCATTCACATTCAGTAGGTACTCTTTTGCTGGAAATGATGCTTTTTGAAACATCTTACTAACTGTATTTCATCATCAGATAGAAGGAAAAAGAAAAATCATAAGAAATTAAAATATTTTTATAAACTTCTTTAGTAATTCTTATTTATCTAGAGAAAATATAACAGGTGGCCAAGAAGAACTGAATGCACTTAATATCCAAGTACGAGTGTTTCTTGTTTGATTTTTCTTAACACCTCAATTTACTTTAATTGTGAGTTTTATTTTACATTAGATGGGTTAAGATATATTAGTCTTAATATGAGATACAAAAAATATTATAAATAATTCATATAAATTAGTGGGTTTATATTCAAAGTTCAATAAATTTTGATTAAATTAATTTCCCATAAAAATTCATAAACTAGTGAGGAGTTGAGTAATTTATGAGTTTTCTATTTATTGATAGACCGATCTTATTTATCTCTCATGTATAAACTAAACTTAGTTGTTTGGATATAAACACCCTTTTAAGGGTTGTTATATTTTTTTGCCCCATTAGATAGAGTACTCAAGACTTGAAATATGAAAAAAAAAAACTTTCAGTATAATATCTACTTGTATAAATTCGCTACTAAATAAGATTGTAAATTCTGAATCATATTTATTTACAAAATTTAACTTACATTGTGAAACGGGTGTTCTAAGCAATCATATTGTAAATTCCATAATGAATGTTAATATTTTTAGTTTAACACTTCAATATAAATTAAAATAATTTTTTAACTCATTATATTTTGATGGGTATAGTCAAATAGCAAATGTAATGAAACTCCCGGCTTGAGTTACCAATTAGTTACCCCCAAAAACCTAACTCTCCAAACACTAAATATCTTGGCAAATTAATATCTAGGTCAGTCTTTGTTAATCAGCTCCTCCTTGTATTAATTAATTAATAGGGTTAGTCAGATTAGTATTCTCCGCATGTCTTCTATCACAAGTTTTATAATAAATAATGTTAAATATTGACATCTTTGCCGCCACTTAAGTAATAGCCACATCTATTTATTTTAAAGTGCTTAAGAATGAGACAAAGAGCCACAACACAGAGACTTTCCCACCAAAAAATTCTGAATTATTAATGTCTAGATTCTAGAAGAAGGTGCATCTTGATCTTGCTTAGGTCCATTGTTTTGTTCTTATGGTGCTGTCAAGTGCTCTTGTTTTCCTTCAATCTCTCCTAATACATCTTTCCTTCATCGTCATATCCTCAACCTTTGTTATTGTTTGATACAGTTACCAAAAACAGTGGCATGGCTAGCAATTACAAAACTCGTGTTTATTTAAATTTAAGGGGTAAATGAAATATAATACTATCTTAAAAGTCTTAACAGAAAAGTGATTTGACACAACACCTAAACATTCTAAGCTTAATCTCATAAGTGATCCAAGGAATTAAACAAAATCTGTCTCACATATTATTTTTTACGTAACAAAAAGAATTATAAAAAACAAAATATATATATTTATCATCACTAGCCAATACTAAACTTTTTTTATAATATTTAAAAAAAAAAAAAAAAAGGACTTTGTTGAACAATTTTAAAGTACCCTAAAAAAATTAATATCTCGTACATTTAAAATTAAAAGTGTATCGTTAACTCTTTTATTTTTAAATATCTTTTTATTATTTCACAACACCTTTGCTTTCTTACATTACGTCCCTTAAACAACGGTACATAAAAGGGTACTGAAACAGTGCCCAAAAAGAAAAGGTAAGAAGGAAAACGATAACTGATAAAACAATAGCAGATGCCGGCATCGAAGTCCTCTGTGTACGTTGTTACTACGGAGTTGCGCTGTCATTGAGAAATGACACGTCAACAGTAAAGGGACGATGTCAAATGGCCTGTCTAACTCCTCCACGTGGACGCGCAGTAACACCAGTCAGCAACCAACACCCCAACAGTAACATCATAACAGCAGGCATCGACAGGAAGAAGACCTTTCCAACATTAAAAATTATCTTTAGAAATAAGGCATATTTATCAAACAGTAATGATTGACATTATTTTTACATAAAATGCGTAAAAATATGAAAATTTAGTCAGAAAATTTCTAGTGCAACAAAATCAGTGTCATTCGGCAATACAACATTTGATACAAAACAGTTGCTTACGAATGTATGGGTAAAACCAGTCCAGAACTATGTGCGCATTTGGAAAGGGAAGAACAGCCCTGGTCTGGTCTGGTCACAACATGAAGCCTCAACATATATAGTAGCAACAAGAAGAAGGGCAATCGCTTCAGGACTGTGGTCTTTTAAGGGCACAGCATCCCCAAGAAACCCACTAACTGATACCCGCTAACAACTCTTAAATATCGGCGTCGCCAAGGAGAGGGCTTTGCTGATCACTACTACCAGAATTTTGGATTTGCTTCAGAGCAGGATCATGATATGCAGTGTGTAAGTCGTCGGGCAAATCAGCGATTGTAGGGTCACTTTGATCAGCCCTATCTTTCTTTATCAAACACTGCCCAACACAAAACGCTCAGTTATGCATTGGTGTGAGACATAAATTAAGCAACCAGGGAAAAAAAATATATAAAGGCAAAGGCAAATAAGAAAAGAAAAAGAATTCCTACTACGCCAAACAACCAATAAGAAAGCAGGAGCACAGTTAAATGTACCTCAGCAGGATACGCCTCGAATATGGGTAAAAACCGTCTCAGGCAATAGTCATGGAACAACAAAGTAAGAACTGGAAGAGGAATGCTTAAGGTGGAAGCCAGGGGAAGTTCCTTCAGGCTGAATGTTCCAATGGCAATAATATGCATCAATACCAGGGAAAATATCGTAGAACCGTGCACTATTGGCCAAAATTTTCCCCCAGTTTCAAATATTGGCTCATAAACATCCACTAGCTGCAGAAGAAAATATGCCAAATTTATTATAATTCAAATATAAATACTGAAACCAGAAATGTGAGAAATCTGACTTTCCTAATGCTATGTTTAGAGCTAGGATCTGACAATTTCTGGAAGGAAAACAAAGTAAATACTCTTATACATATACCTAAAAATACATGTATATAAGTAATTTCACCTTCTTTTCACTATCTATTAAAAAATCCTAGTTCCAAACATAGCCTTGAGAGAGCTTAGAAGGAAGTAAAGACCAACTCTTCCATCTAAGATTCCAGAATAAATACTTCATTGAAAGATGACTTCAGCAGATCCAACACATTGTACAAATTGAACACTGAGAAGAGCAAACATGTAAGAGATTAATATGTTGTCGCTGTTGCCACCAAGCCTTAACCCCACTAGATGGGGTCTGCTACATGGGTTCTGTAAGTACCATCTTTGCAATCGATTCCACATTATAAATTAAGGGAATGTGGTAAAGAATGACGAACCACCACCCCTCCAAAACAATTCTAATTCTTCTCTTCCACCCTCTCTGATTTCAGCTGTGATGCATCCAACATTTAATAGTATGAATATTCTCTTATAAATATGTAAACAATAATAATAATCCATTTTAATGACAAAGACAAAACCGTTTTCCTTGGATGTATATCCCTCCCCTGTGTGTGTGTGGTTTCATATGTTTAGGGTGGATAGGTGATATTGTTGTTGAAAAAACGAGTATAGAATAGAGGGAAGAAGTTGAATCTTCTAAGATAATTTTATTCAATCGTAAACTTCAATTTATATAGCAAAAATGTAAATTGAAATCAAAAACAACTTCCTAATATTAAGCCATAATTAAAAACAAAAAATATTCCCTAAAGACTTGGTTTGTTGACCTATTATTCAACAACTTCCTAACTGAAGCACTAAGACACGTTGCCAACAAATCTCCTCCTTGCCTTAGTAGCTGCAGATGCAAATTTTTAATTTTTGCATGTCTTAGATATAGACATATGGGCATTTTATGGTTTATGGTTATGAGGCATACGTATGGTTATGGGGCATAGGCATTTTCTTGGGCATAGGCATGAATATGGTTTTGAATAGAGTTAAAATAACTGCTCCTCCTCCGATTGGCTATTCATTGCTGCTTTGACTTCATTTTGTTGTTGATTTTTGCATACTCTCTCCACATGACCCAATTGATCACACTTATTGCATTTGACATCTAGTCTCCACCAACACTTGTTCTTTGGATGATTTGTCTTTTTACAATGAGGGCAAGTAGGATGATTTCCCTCATTGTTCTTCATTGACTTTACTTGAAAAGCCCCTTCAACATATTCTTCTTGCCTCATAAGCCTCCTTTGTTCTTGTGCCTGTAAAGCATTTAGCAATTCTGTCAAAGTAATACTTGACAGATCTTTAGTGTTTTCCAGAACTAATATTGTAGCTTCAAACCTTTCTGGAATAGTAACAAGAATTTTTGCACAATTTTTGAATCAGTAAACTCTGAACCTAACAACCTGGCCTTGTTGACAATGCTCAGAAATTTGTCTAAATACTCTTTTATAGTTTCAGACTCCATCTTTTGCATTTCAAATCCCTTTATTAAGTTTAAGACCTGCATACCCTTTTTTCTTTCATTCCCAGCATACTTACTTTTAAAGAAGTTCTATACCTCAAAAACTGATTTTAAAATCATTATCCTTGTAAAGATGGATGATGAAACTGCAGCAAAAAGAGTAGCTTTGGCCTTGGACTTTTGTTACTTTCTCTCCTTGTGGTTCCTCATTTGTGCTACCGTGAGATTCTTAGGTAGTGGAGGAACTACATACTCCTCTTCAATAGCCTCCCATAGATCATTAGCCTCTAGGTGTGCTTCCATTCTTGCAGACCAAACATGGTAGTTTTCGCCACAGAAAACTGGTGGTGCAAGGGCCGTAAATGGTACTTCCAAATCCATTGATGTAGAGAAGCAAGTGTTTTGTTGAATTTGTGTGTGGTTGATGTTCTTAACTTTGGCTATGGATCACAAGTCCCTTAAGAATGAGGGCTCTGACACCAATTGTTGTTGAAAAAACGAGTATATAACAGAGGGAAGAAGCTGAATCTTCTAAGATAATTTTATTCAATCGTAAACTTCAATTTATACAGCAAAAATGTAAACTAAAATAAAAAACAACTTCCTAATATTAAGCCATAATTAAAAACAGAAAATATTCTCTAAAGACTTTGTCTGTTGACCTATTATTCAGCAACTTCCTAACTGAAGTACTAAGGCACGTTGCCTACAGATATTATTATTTATCCACATTCAATCTCAAAGTAGCAGTTAATGATCTATTATCTAACAGAGTAAAATAAATGCATCAACTAAACTTGGTTATGGTACATGATATATCCTACATAGTAGTAAACCAAGATGAATGGCAGAGTTAAGGTGCAAGGAAAAAGTATTCAACACCAAGTCCAAAGAAGACAATCCTAGAAATTTTGCTATGATAAGGAATTGGCGGCGCCTCACATTCCCTCCCTCTCTCTGTGCCTGTCTGTGTGTGTGTCGTTTCATATGTTTGGGGTGGATAAGTGATATTATTCTTTATTTATCCACATATAATCTCAAAAAGTAGCAGTTAATAATCTATTATCCAATAGAGTAATTATAAATGCATCAACTAACCTGGTTACGGTAAACGATATACCCTAGGCAGTAGAAAACCAAGACGAATGGCAGAATTAAGGGTGCAAGGAAAAAGTATGTGACACCAAGAAGTCCAAAGAAGAGAATCTTTGGAATTTCACTATGATAAGGAATTGATGGCGCCTCAAAATCATCATCACCTTTTCCAGAAAATATCCTTTTTATGTAACTGAAAATGAGGGGGAACATCCTAAAGAGCTCAGAAGATGTACTGGTCCATCCAGATGTCACAACATATGCAATGAAGAAGGCTGCCTGCAAAAGAGGGACACCATCATATCCTCTGAGTAACAAATGAAATAAAACTGTTTAAAAGAATTGGGAATTAAAAGTCAAAAGCCTAGTCTCTAACTTTATTTATTCAATTACAGTATCGGAAATAGAAGTAAAAAATGATTGCTTTTAAGTTTTGCACATCTTGACACATTTAAATATAGAAACAATCTTGCCCACTAACTTCACAGTGAATGTCAACTAATAGTTTTGCAGAATGACCTATACAAGTTAAACTGGCTAATATATCATTATGTTCCTGAGCATATATTGCAGCCAGAAGGATCTACATTGCACATAACCAAAAAGCACTGCTACTTCTATCAACTGTTATTTTCAAAGTAGTTATGAGTTTGCCAACCAGAGTTCTCAACCTAGAGTTATAAAAATGAGCACAAACAAATATGGGTGACTTGCACCAACATTCCTTCGGGCTCTAACGAAAGCCCCCCCCCCCCAAAAAAAAACAAGTAAATTAACAGCACTGCCCCAACCACCATGAACCCATGACAGGTATCGTACAACAATGTAAAACAACACTAGAGTGAAACTAAACCATCATCGTTTATGCCAAAATTGCAGAAACTTGTGTTTCTCTCAATTGAATCCTACAATTTTTTTCTTTACAGGCACCAATCCAAATTTTTCACACCATCCACAGCACCAGTAGTGGCCATTTATTTAGTAATTCCTCTGCCTCTTTACATATATGTGTGTGTACATATAATAATGGCTTACCCACTGTCATTCATCCTGCCACTTCTCATAACACATGCAAAATGTTTTCATGAACTTATAGATATACTTCACGAAACATATTATAGATTAGGATTTCACATTTTGAGCTGATTTTGCCCCTACTTAACACACCAGATATTGCAAGAAATTTCCTAGGTTTTGTTTCCACAAATGAGAGTGAGAACTCCAAAAATTCACTTCACAAAAGATCAACTATAATATTCATAAGGGTTTACCTGTGCGGGAACCGCTTCAGCTAATATGCCAGGGATTTCCTTTGGCTCCAGGAAGATATTTACATCGTAGAGAGCTGATCCTGACAGTACATTTGCAAAGAATATGTTCCATATGGTAAACCACAATAACTTAAAACATGCACTTCTTTCTATCTGACTGAGTGCATTAAGCCCTTGAATGGAAGAAAGAGCCATCATAATTGGTGGCACAAATAATAGAAACATCTGTAGAATAAGACTAGGAAGATATCCTGTAATCACCTCACTGACAACTTTTCTGCACATCACAAGATACCTAGTTTTAGTACAATATCTTCCATAAGATATAAATGCTCAATAAAAGTTAAAGTAAGCTTTCAATATTCTACCACATTATCCATGCAGGTATACTTCCCCTTTTCCATGAAAAGCAGCCCAACACATCAACAAAGACATTGGAACTGTCAGCTCCTTTGTCAGATCTAACTCATCAATCAACCAAACATTTTTAAGTAAAGAAAAACAGCTCGTTACTATTAAATCAAAAATAAACTCTGGGATAGAAATAACTCATCCTGGCTTTGTACTTAAGTTGTCATATCTCTAGATTTAGAATATTGGCATGTAACCTACACTACATGCACTTTCAAGATTGTCTGGTTCAAACTAACTTTTGTTTTAACTATGTCACCCTACTTTTCTTTTTCTTAGATTTATTAATTGTTACTTTGTTTCTCAACATTTCATATTGCCCAGCAAACCTCTGCAGAGATTGTTACGGAAAATGTAACTGGGTGAACTATATTATTACCCATTCAAGATTGACCATCTTGTTATGGTCAAGAGACCAAAAAAGCAAGTCATGAAATACAACCAATATCCAATATAACCCACATATTGTATTTCAACGAAGCAGAGCTTAATGCATCATGTCTATTATTATAAAGTAGCAATAGAAAACTCAGAATAAGCCATCAAAATTACCAAGGAAACAATTGTGCAAAGAAAGAAATAATGATAATGAGACTAGCAATATGATACGAGTCAAGAAGCACTTGAATCAAGAAATTCATGATAGTGCTGAGTGTATTAAAACAAATCAAGTTGCAGCCATATCCAGGATAAAACTTCCGTTTTCCTCTCTTTATTTTGTCGAACCCACCAAGCATGTTGAGGCACCGATTTCAGGCTAGCTTGAATTTGCATCATCAAAGCAAGGCCCAAGGAAATTGCCTTGAGACGTATGGCTTCTGTAACTCTACAAATCATGCTAGAAAGTCCTTGATAACATCTCACTGATGCCATATGGTTCATTTTTTTTTTATATAAATACTGTTACAAAAAATCAGGTTTACAAGAAAGTCAATGTCATCACTTCAACTTTGGGAACCAATTTGACCCCTCCCATCAAATTGCACTATGATGCCTCATCCCTCCCAAGTATTCCACAAGCTCCAATTCAAGCATCATCATATCTCCCTTCTCTCCCCCCATATTTTTCTTCTCTTGATGGCTTCCCTTCTTCTCTGTGCTTATTTCTTCTCTTCTCCTTCTTCCTTTTTTCTCTTGCTCTGCTGCTCCTCTTTTCCTCCTTGCTCTTCTCTGTCACATATCTTCACTTGTTCCTTTGTTTTCCTCTTCTCCTCCTCCTCCTCACTGTCCTCTTAACAGACAATAGCCACACTGTACATCATGCCAATTTAAGCTTCCATATTACACACCTTAAAAGTGAAATAGCAACTTCTCTTCAAAGACTCAACAGGTATCTTTTGATTAGGGCAAGATTTCAATGAGAGATAATGCCTCTTTCAATTTGCCAACACCCTTTCAATTGCTCCACCACTATACAACATTTCAACAGTGAGATATGGTTAGACCCAAATGGGATTCCAGATAGGTTCACAGAAATTCTCCCTTGCAAGCAAAACCGTAATCCAATTCCTATATCTCCCACCTACACCTTCAAGAAACAACATTCCACCTCTAACACTCAGGGGAGAGGATAGAAAGAAAGGGACAGACATCAAGAATATCTAATTTGTGGGCATGCGCATGTTATCATCTAAGTTCTTTGTGGACATTCAGAGGTAAATCATGTAAGTTATAAATGTCAAAAGGCCTTCAAAGATCCTTAACATTTGGTTGATTTTGGTGTAAACAAATCTATGAAGGAAAATAATAAGTTGAACGGTGACAACTTACATTTCCAGAATGCTGCGCAGAAAAGGGAACCAGGTTTCCAATTGATCCAGATGAGTAAGACCTTGCACTACAACTACCGGAATAAGGAATAAAATTGTAAGAGTAATGTATGCGACCACAGCCACTAGCTTGTAAATCCACCTCTTCATGAATGAGGCAGAAAAGAAGGACCAGTGGACATCGCGAGGCTCGGGAGATGGCTCAGTAAGCCACTCTGTTGGATTGATCCCTTGTTGGATGTGCAAAGCTTGGGCAGCACCATACCGTGACTTGAAAGCCACAAAGGCAGCAGAGACTTCCTATTATATCACAGAGGCATTATAACAAAAGGTTATATCACACACCATCTAGAAATAAAAATTTAACACCAAAATAATTGTCCTAAGGTTCAGTTATGATAGAGTGGAGACCACTGCATATAAAACTTTGGCATATACAAATACACAGGCACATGTACATTAAAAGTGAGAAACACGTATTAGTAATTCCTCATAATATACACCGTTGACCCCTTTCAATAATGCATTTTTATAAGTAATAATGCAGGAGACCCCACCTAGTTGGATTAAGGTTTCTGATTGTCATTATTATAGTAGTAACAATGCAGGCAGAATATTATTCCAAATCAGTATGGAATACTAGCATTTTCCCTTTTTAGATGAGCAACAAATAGGTAATATTAATAGAAGTATTGCCACAAGGGGAAGCCCAGTATAAAGTGCACACAAGGGGTGGGGAGGGGTGGGAAGAAAGGAAAAAATCTACTTGCAAATAAAGATCAAACAGAAAAGCCCACTAAGAATCCAAGGAAAAGGAAAACCTCAACCCAGTGTTATTAAAGGCCCAAGGTGCACTAAGGCACACAAGGGTCTTGCAGCCTGAGGCGCAAGGCGAGGCGTAAGCCTGGTGGAACTAGGCGCCAGTTAATAAAAAAAATAAAAATAAAATGTCTTAGTTGAAGAAAAAGGTATAAAATAAGTCATAACTTCTAATAATATTTTAACAAGCATATTATAAAAAAAATATAAAATTCAACATATGCTAACTATGATATTTCCATGCTGAATCTTTTCTTCTACCAGCAGAGCTACTATCAGGATTAGGATCAATAGTGTTGGATGACATTTTAAATTTTTGATTCCGGCAAGATTCACAACATGTCAACAACAATACCACTCTAAAGACCATTTTAAGAAAAACAAAGAAATAATACTCAAACTCAAACAAGTATCAATCATCATGCAAAGTTCTAAACAAACACATAAATATTACAAGTCCACAATCAACAAACACTACAAGTCCACAATCAAGAAAATGTTTTCATTTTGAAAAATGTTATTTTTCGAAATCTGGAAGATTAGCGCATTATAAGGAGGCATATAAGAAAATGTTTTCATTTTGAAAAAATATCTTCCGGTATTTTGATAGCTAATATTCATTGTTGTTAAAATGATTTTTAATAAATTTTTCAAGAAATAATAGGTATGTATTTTAGGGGTGGTAAAATCGCTAAATCTTGAGTTTGTACTAAAACCAAAATTCTATTTTCTTATTGTTATGAATTTTGATTTTTTAGATATTTTTATTGAATCCGAATTGAGGGTACTTTCTTATTTACATTTATGTATTAAAGTAAATAGAAGGTAAAATATAAATTAAAGAAAATGTGGACATTTACTTAAACTAAAGAAATGTAAATATGTTGTAATGTATACATGTTAGAACCGAGAAGAGAGGAGGCTAGAACCAAGAATGACAGCTGGTTTATTTAAGTACAATTTGAATTAGGATTAGATTTGATTAAAATATAGCAAGAAATCAATTCCAATTTAATGTTTTCTTAAAATCTGAAAAGTAATACTAAAATTAAACTAAAATAAACCAGGCCCAGCCTTGGCACACCTAAGCCCAAGGCTGCGCCTGAGGGCTTGGGTGCGCCCAGGCACGCCTAGGCAGATCTCGCCCGCCTGATTTGTTGCTAGGCGCCAGGCTTGCGCCTGGTATCAAGGCGCGCCTAGGCGCGCCTTTAATAACACTGCCTCAACCTCTATTAATCTTTTTTTTTTTTTGTCTCTAGATTATTGGTGTAGGTTAAAGTTGTTGTTGGACCTAAAAGCCACTTACAATTGAAACCGAACCCAAACAAGTGAGTGGTTTAAATTTATGGAATAAAACCAAAGAAAATGTATTAATTGCTCCAAGGAACATTATAGTCCATAAGTGAATGCACATATGTGTGCACACTTGTGCAGATATCAAGCAATCCAACTGCTGCTTGCTTGACAATGTCCTATTCTTGTAATTTCTATCGAATTGTTAACTACCATTCCATCTAAAAGTTTAAACTATTAAATAGAGGGTTAATTTTATCTTTATATTATTATTTTTACTCTCAACATGCTCCCTCGCATGTGGCTAGGCTTCCCTGCATCATTGCTCCAAAAACATGCAACAATTTAAATATTAGGTTAGCGATGAGGTCTAAACCCAAGACCTTTGCCTGCTTTGATACTGTGTTAAATTATTAACCACCATTCCATCTAAAAACTTAACTATTAGATAGAGGGTTAACTTCATCTTTTATCTCATCCTGAATTGCTTTCAACATGCTGACGCATAGTGTACTCATGCTGCACAAAAGAAAGCATGTGATCAACCAACAATTTGATGACTTTGTGGCCTTCTAAAGTAGCACAAGGTAGCCCATACCTTTAGTTAAGCCAAAATCCAGCTCAAAGCCACTGAACAGCTAAATTTGGGTCCAAGCAATGTAGTAATAGTGAACATATGAGAAAACATTAACTAGAGAATAACTGGACAGATTAATGGCCCTGGTGCATGGGCTACATCCACCTAAAAGATGAGCCATAGGTATGGACTCGTTAACAGCATCAATAGGCCACCAAAAGAGTCCTGGAATTTTTTTAAATGAATAAACAAATGGTCCTGAGAACCTAGACTTTCAATGCATATATGAAATTTGCATCAATTTCACTTCGTTTTTAATTTGTTAAATATAGATCATAGAATTGATGCCGTTAAAAGAAGCTCAGATTTTTTCCCGAACTTTTCTTCAGAGATTGTCCAATGATTATAGTATTGTTGTCTTCTGATTTTATCTTTTTTTCTTTCGTTTTCTCATTTTGGTAGTCTGATGAGTGCTAAGGAAACCCATACACCAATATAACCAGCAAGGCTTCTACTCCAAGCTTCCCCAAAGCATGATATGCCACACTCATGAAAGGCAAGTACCAAGTCAAGTCACACACCTTTCCTGAAGATTGCTCCAACCGTATCTGATCTTGTAGATCATGTAGCTTTTTTTCATAACTATCTACCAGATCAACATTGCGCCTCGAGCTTTCTAGAGTATGTTTTGTTGATTTCAACCGAACAAGCCTCTTATTCACCTTATCTGCTTGATTCTAGAGAGGGAAAAAAGGAACATATTTAAATTAGACACAATTAAGCAAGCAAGTCAATACAATTTTAGGATGTAAAGAAAAACCATGTTTTAGGGGTCACATCTAAAATAATTTGTTCATAACATGGGGAAAGAAATGGAGGCTGTAAGTATTTTGTCTTATAAGAGGCTTAAAGATGCATGTACATGAATTGCAGAAAACAAACTAAGAATGATGATACTCACAATGACGTTATAGAAAACACTTTTAAGCATATTCAAATAGAGCAATATCCTAAAGGTCCCCAGTGGCACAGATCAATCACACAAGCATCTATACAGCCTGTAAATATGGGATGCCTCACGCTCACTGGCTCAGATAATAGGGTATATTACTCACTTCAGAGAATGATTGCACTATTAACACCTCTCTCTCTCTCTCTCTCTCTCTCTCTCTCTCTCTCCCTCCCCATATATACATATATATATATATATATCATTAGCCTCATGCTTCACAAAAAAGGTTTCTCCATTATCTTTAGCTAATTTGTTCTAAATCTTGATCTCTCTAGTTCAACTCAAAACCTTTAGTCCTACAGAAGGTATGGTACATTTTCATTGCCAAAAGATACAGAAAAGGAACCATCTCTACAATAAAACACAAAATAAGATGTGATTACCTCAGCATAAAGCAAGACAGATCAAATGAAAATGTGCATTACCAACACTGTTTCATTAAATTTCTTGCTAATTTATAAAGTGAGGCAACAATATTTTTTATACAAGTCATAACATATCAAACAGTTACATTAAAACAAGAATTGACAACTAGTGACAAGGCACCCACCACTTCGAGGTTCGGAAGTGTCAGATGAGTACATTCTTATCCCATGTACAAAAAGACTAAAGATGCAGTAAAACTAAAATACCAATGTTTAGATGTGTGAGAAGTTAGAGGTAGAACTCCAACCTGAAAAGCTAACTTAACAGGTGAAGGGATCCTCCTCCTTATATATAGTCCAGGTCTCCCTTGTAGAAGTGATGTGGGATTCTCAACACTCCTTCCCACGCCGAAGCTTCTCTAGTAACTGATACATGCTCAGGTGATCGGGCAGGGTACTAGTCCATGACCACAACAGCCAAGGGTTAGCTCTGATACCATGTGAGAAGTTAGAGGTAGAACTCCAACTTGAAAAGCTAGCTTAACAGGTGAAGGGATCCTTCTCTTTATATATAGCCTAGGTCTCTCTTGTGGAAGCGATGTGGGATTCTCAACAAGATGAATGAATATTGTTGCAAGAAGAGAATGAATGAGGAAAAAAAAAGGGTTCTAGTGGGAATTAGAAACTTATGAGTAGCATGCAGAAAAGTCAGGAACATTACAGATGTAAACTTGAAAAGAACACGGCTTTACCTGGAAAGATACATAAAATAATTGCAAAAATGAAAAGGCTTATGGTGTATTGCATTTTTTGGCACAAGAATATAGTTCCCACATCTTTAAGAAAAATCAATAGGATAAAGATGCTATGTATTCCCTAATATTTGTTGACCCAGCCACTAAATATCATTAGCGAAGCCAATAACAAATACACACCTAAGGAGAGATGATAAACTGAATATACATTTAAGCTAAGACATATTTATAAAAGAAGGACATGATCACTGGAACTACATCAACATCATAAAAGATGTGAAAAATTATATCTAATCTCCCAGAAGAAAATAAGATATACCAAGCTACCACCTAAAATGCTTACAATTAGGTGCTGAAGTTTACTTGTACGTTTAACCACGACATGTCCAAGATATGTGGAAGGATGGCACTCTGTAAAAAAGCGCTCAACACTTTCACTGATGCTACTCCCAGGCAAAGCAGGTATATTTCTTACTAAAATAGTGAACTGATGTGGCTGAGGTTTGGATGCATAGAACCAAGCAATCCTTTTTGATGAAAGATATTTATACTCCTGCAGATTTGATCATATTCCATAATGGAATTAGATGTCCGTGAATGTTTTTTCCACACTTGAATAAACAGCAACTTAAAAATAGTACATGAGATGTCACTTACAGAATAAAGAAGGTAGCAGACAAATGCCGTGAAGACATAAATGGCACAGAAGTGAATCCATAGCCTTAAGAAAAGCCAAAAGATCATGTCAGGGTCACTTCAATAGAACTAGCTAAACACATGCTTGCAGCCAAAAGATTGCTCTGTTCAGCTGTAAATGTATGTGTGTGTGTGGCTCCCTGCAAATAAAGTATACAGCTGACAGAGAAGATAACCACCACATAATAAGCACCTCACAAACAGACATAGAAACTTCTCATGTAACAGCATCAAGAACAGATGAGGTAATCCAGAACTTTTTTTCGCTTTATCATAAAAAGAGACGTATAAATTCCAATATATTTAGACCCATCTGAGTAAACTTAAATTAGATAGATCAAGGAACATTACACCGGATCCATACAGTGGTAAAAGATTATTAAATTTTTACTATAACCAATATTGTTTAGACATTGGCTTTTAAAGCTCGGAATGTAGATAAGTTTCCAAAGAGTTCTACATGTATCTGTAGGAACAAACTTCTAATTAACATTTTCCATCAATATTCGCAACTGCATTCAATTAAATATTTATTTTGGTGGGGGAGAGGGTTTTCGGTTGAAACAAAATAAGAAAAAAAGTGGGAAAGATTAACACAAATTTGAACAAAACTTCCCACGCCTCAACTGGCAGAACAATGGGTTTCCAGCACCCAACAACAACAACATATCCAACTTTTATCCCACTATATGGGGTCGGCTACATGAATTCTAGACTTCCATGTATTTCTGTCTTTTGTCATATCTTCATTTAGGCCCATACACTTCATATCAAACTTTAATGTCTCTCCCAAATTCTTCTTGGATCTGCCTCTACCTCCCTTTTTTTTACTAATTGTTCCATTTTATCAACTATCCTTACAGGAGCGTCTCTTGGTCTTCTTCTCACATGACTAAACCATCTTGGCACTACTCCTACCTTATTACGAATAACCTCATTTCTAGTTTTATCTTTTCTTGTATGGATGCACATTCATCTTAGCATCTTTTATCTCTGCTACGCTCGTCTTTTACTCATGCTGGTATTTGACTACCCAACATTTTGAGCCATACAACAAGACTGGTCTTATAATTATCCTATAGAATTTTCCTTTCAATTTTAATGGGATTTTACCATCGCATAACACTCTCGATGCATTTCTCCATTTGAGCCAACTTGCCTTAATTCCATGCGTTACATCCTCATGGATTTCTCCATCTTTTTGAATCACTGACCCCAAATATCGAAAATGATCTTTTTTTTATAAGATTTGGCCTTCCAATTTTATTATAACATCCTCCACTCTTATATTCTTACTAAATTTACATTCCATATATTATGTTTTCCTTTTACTTAATTTAAATCCCTTAGATTCTAAATTGTTTCTCCACAACTCAAGCTTAGTGTTCACTCCCTCTTTTGTTTCATCCACCAACACTATGTCATCTGCAAATAACATACACCATGGCACCTCTGTCTGAATGTGTTTAGTAAGTTCATCCATTACTAAAGCAAATAAGTATGGACTTAGTGCAGAACTTTGGTGCAGTCCCATTATAATTTTAAATAGTTTAGTATCCCCTCCGCATGTTCTAACCCTTGTTTCTGCACTGTGAAACATGCCCTTAAGGGCTTGTATATAGGCTATTTGGGCTCATTTCTTCTCTAAAACCTCCATAATACGTCTCTAGGGACCCTATCATAGGCTTTTTCTAGATCTATAAACACCATATGCAGGTCCTTCTGTTGATCCCGATACATTTCCATTAGGCGCCTCAGTAGGTATATAGCTTCCATTGTTGACCTACCAGGCATGAAACCAAACTGATTTTCTGAGACATTTATTTCTTTTCTGAGCCTCTGCTCCATTACTCTCTCCCAGAGTTTCATGGTATGGCTCATTAACTTAATTCCTCTATAATTTTCATAGTTTTGAACATCTCCTTTGTTCTTGTATATAGGAACCAAAGTACTCTTTCTCCACTCATCTGGCATCTTTTTTGATTTAAGGATCGCGTTAAATAATTTCGTTAGCCAGCAAATGCCCTCTTCTCATGCATTTCCATGCTTCTATTGGTATATTATCCGGTTCCACCGCCTTATGATTTTTCATCTTTTTTAATCCTTGTCTTATTTCATTTGAACTTATGCATCGATAAAATGTATAGCTCACGTTCCCTTCGAAGTTACTAAGATGTCCCAACCTAACTCTTGCGTCCCCACCATCATTGAATAATTTTGTGAAATATTTCTTCCATCTCTCCTTAATCGCTCTCTCATTCACTAATACATTTTGGTTTTCATCTTTTATATATTTCACTTGGCTTAGATCCCTTGTTTTTCTTTCTCTTGCTTTAGCTAATTTATATATATATCCCTTTCTCCATCTTTTATATCAAGTTATTTATATAGATTCTCATATGCTTTTAACCTTGCTTCACTAATAGTTTTTTTTGCTGCATTTTTTGCGTCTTTATATTTTTTTAGGTTTTCTTCATTGTTGCACTGATATACAGCCTTATAGCAAGTTTTCTTATTTCTAATTTTCAATTGTACCTCTTCATTCCACCACCAAGACTCCTTAAGATTTGGAGCTCTACCATTTGTCTCTCCAAGAACTACCTTTGTCGTGCTTTTAAGGGCAGTAGCCATTTCCCTCCACATTTGGTTTGCCTGTCTTTCTCCATTCCATTCCCTTCTACCCCTTAATTTTTCTTTGAAGATTAGTTGTTTCTCCCCTTTTAGGTAGCCGACAGCCAACGTAAAACCTAATTAGATCCAAAACATGAACTCTAGACAAACTATGAAAAATCGTCGGGGCAAAACTCTTCATAGCGATGCGCTACACTGCCCGCATGTAGTGTCAAGTGAGCTAGGGCCGCTGAATTGGCACCCGAATGTAGTGACAAATGAGCAAAGGTCCCCGCATTTGCTTGGACGAATGTGGGTAAAGAAGCTAGTCCAAAATTAAAAACAAAATCAAAATCAAAATCAAAACCAAATTCAAAGTCAAAGCCCAAAACCAAAATCATATGTTGTTTTTTGTTTCCCAATGAGGCCCAAGGCTATGACGAAGATTCGAGTTTATTTTCATAGGCTTCGGCCCGAGATTGAAGTATAGTCCAAAAGTACCACTCATTGGCAGCCCATTAAAGAAGTCGGGTCATAAGCCCTTTATTAAGCCTTTGGAGGAGAAATGGGTTGAGCCCATTTGCTCAAGACTTAAGGAAGCCCAAGCCCACTTACTCTCCTACCTTGCCCTAAGGACGTCACATAAAAGGGCCCTTGTTGCTTTCTGTTGCCCTTTATTGACAATCGATTCTCTCTCTCTCTCTTGCTCTCCCTATAGCTTCCTTTGATGGCCGATCTTCGTGAGTCTTTCTTGCCTTTCTCAGCCCGATCCTCCTTTCCATGGCAATGGTCTTCCTTTCCTTGTGACCCCCCTTGGTTGATCGATCGGTTATCTCTATTTATATATCTCAACAGTTCTTTCTAAGGTAAGCTCTTGACAACTGATCTTGATTCCATCTTCTTTGTGAGTAGTGCTCTCTATTCCTTGGTGGATCGTTCTGGTGAGTTACTTTCTGGGCGGTTTTCTTGGTGAGGGTTGTCTATCGACAAGAGGGTTTGAGCATTTGAGGGTTTTGGTCCTTGGGATTTTGGGGCTTCTCTGTGGTTTGGTGGCCTTATTCATTTGGCGTTACCTGAGTGGTACAATCTAGACAGACTCAGATCTGAGCCTTGAATCGCCTTACAGGGAGTTCTAATTTTATGCTCTTTGTGTTCTTGTATCAGTTTGATATTCTGGTTTTGAATATTATTGCACCAACCAATTCTATTTTGTAAGTGTTCTTCCGCAACATCATAGATTAAGGATTGGGTCATGGAACATAGGAACATTAATAGGCAAAAGTATGGAAGAGGTAGATGTGATGATTAGGAGAAAGATTAATATTATGTGCCTTCAAGAGATGAGATGGGTAGGGAAAAAAAGCAAAAACTTTATCAGAAACTGGATGTAAAATATGGTATATAGGAAATGATTGAGCAAAAAATGGAGTAGGGATTATTGTGGATAAAAGCTTAGTAGATGAGGTAGTGGATGTAAAGAGAATAGGGGATAGGATTATTATGATGAAGGTTGGTCTAGGAAGAATGATGTCATGACCCTAGGGTTTAGCTAAGGTCTTAGAAGTAATTGGAAGGAATTTGGGGGAAGAAATAGAGAAGAATTGAAGAGGGAGATTGAATAGAATTAGGGAGAGAAAGAATGGGACAGTGGAGAACGAGAGAGAGAGAGAGTGAAATTATTCAATTATCATTCAACATGCCTTTTCCCTTCCCCTACCAACAGCCTTTTATAGGCTTCCTCTAACAAAAATAATAGCATCCATGTGCTGTAACAGCATTATAAAATATCTCCTAACAACTTACTAAGTCTATTACTATAATTCCCTTCTATGGAATCTTGGGTCATGGCAATTCCCCTCCCCTTGAGAGAGTTCTTGTCCTCAAGAACTTCAACAATTGATCAATGCTATTAACCAATTCCAGCTTTCTCAATCCCAGTCATGCCTCTTTCCTTCTTTCTTCTTCTAGGCTTCTTCTTCTTCGTTTGTAGGTTCTCAAGATTAATTCCAAGACTAAGTTGGCGCAAGACTCCAGTAGAAGAAACTTTATCAAGTTCAAGTCCGATGCACCCAAGTCGTGCAATGGCTGTCCAATTACACTCAATCCCCCATCCAATACGAGGAAGGATGACATACCTACCTCCATAGCAACCTCTACTCTATTCCCATTCATCCCATGGCCTTGCTCTGTTTCAGCAATATCCACCTTAATCCTTGCCAATGATTTCTCAACGGCTACCATATGCACTTCATCCTTTCCATCTTTTCCCACACGATTTATAGCTTGCTTATTAACTAAATCCTCCATTTCCTCTTCCTTCAATAATCCTTCATTTTTAACTGCCAGTTCTGACGAGGTATAAGCTCTTTCCATTGTTGCAGAGCTGGTTGCAAAGCAGCTGTGGCCGAATTCATGTCCAAATCTCCCAATTTCTTGCTGGCTCCCATCAGTACTGTTTTCTGATTGACTTCCCCAATCATTTCTTGGTTTGGACCTCCTCAATTATCACCTAGAACATCCTTAATGATGACTGCAATTTCAATTATGATCTCTAGATTCCCTGCAAGTAATTCAGCAACTTCTTTTCCCTTTTGTAGGCTGCAATTCCCCTCTATTTGGACTTCTTTTTCAGCAATATCAGATGATCCCGCTGCATTGGCTGCCCTATCAATCTATTCATTACAGATTCCCTTTGAAGTATGTAATCCATCATCAATATCATCTCTGATGCTGCCAACATCCTTCTTGATATTGCTGTCTAATTCCAAATACCCAAGCACATACTCGAAAGTCAACGATGAATCAGTTTTCCACCTTCTTGTCTTCTCTTTCGGCTTCTCCATTTTAAGAAACTCCTCCTTGTTAAAACTTCCATAACAATCATCAAAGTATTCGGTGGGAAAACTGTAATGATACTCCTTAGATAGTATCATTGCAAACTCTTGCAACTTCTCACGGAACATTCGACCGAATTCCTTGCACTCTTCATGAATCCCATTGCTTGTTCCTTTGTCCCTGTTGCTGCCAACTGAAAATGTAGCCTCCTTTGACTGCCATTGAGGCTCCATTTCAGCTGAAAATAAAGTATTCTTCTACTGCAATTGAGACTCCATTGGACTCCTTCGTGCGCTACTTCCCAAGGCTTCACAAGCAGGACATTCCATTGAAAATGCAGCATCCTTCGACTGCAATTGAGGTTGCTCTCTTGCATGAAAATTAACCACTGAAAATGCAGCATCATTTGGCTGCAATTGAGACCCTATTTGTCTCATGTGTGGCTTGCTTCCCATGGTCGACATCTCACGGACATGACACTTGGAAGACCAATACATACCGCTATTCTTCAAACGAATTAAACCAAAATTCAAAGCCAAAATTAACCCTTGCTTCCCTTTGCTCACGGTATAGAATTTCAATTGGAATCCACCACCTGAAATTACTACTCCATTATGATCTACCTTAATGAAGTCGGATCGGAATTACCGCAAAGGAGCGCCGCAAGTCACAGCCCAGAATCACCCATCCAAATTTGCCTTCAAAAATCCACTCCCAGCTACTCCGAACCTTGCTGGAATTAGATACCCAAATTCGCCTTCTTAGTCGAGACCCAAACCTATTCCCACTTCACGTCGTCCCTCCTCGTCGGAATTGGCACCTTCGTCTCCTCAATCCAAATCAATCAGTTGAGCCCCTGCAATGTTCGCTATCTACGTGCGAGGAATCACCTGACAGCAATCATCATCGGTAAGCAGAATCGGAAGTCCAAAACCGTTCGCCCGGACTGCTGGACTCGCCTCGAATCCTTTCTCTGGTGCTGCCTATTGACTGGTCGTGATTGATAATGGCCACGACACCTTCCTCATCTGCATCGCCAACTACAACGGAACTCTTGTGCCGACCTTCTGTTCTGGTAGCAAGTCTCCTAGCCCTTCACATTAACACCAGCGAACTTGCTATCAGCTCGATACTTATGCACCCGACGTCCAACACCCTATCTCTGTTGCCGTTGGCCGGAATCGACTCTGCTCACAATTGCTACGGATTCAACAATCACCTCCCGCCAACTCCTCCTTCTCACCTAATCACTGACCACGGGCTGGAGGACCACCGCACTCCTTGAGTTCGCCTGGGTTGCCAAGAATAGTGGCCGTATCTCACCTCCTGTATCACGATCGGGTATGAAAATCACTAGCCAGATACTGTCCTTCGAAGTCGCCTCCAGAAGTAGGCAACACTCTGAGTTTCACAACCGAGCGTATCAACAGCTGATAATCACCGTAGGAACTCACCGATAATCACCGTCGAAACTTGAATCAAAACCATAGCCAATGATGGACTTCTCTGATACCATTTGTCATGACCCTAGGGTTTAGCTAGGGTCTTAGAAGTAATTGGAAGGAATTTTGGAGAAGAAATAGAGAAGAATTGAATAGGGAGATTGAATAGAATTAGGGAGAGAAGGAATAGGACAGTGGAGAACGAGAGAGAGGGGGGGAAAGAGAGAGAAATTGTAGAGAGAGAAATTAAAATTTCAATTATCATTCAACATGCCTTTTCCCTTCCCCTACCAATAGCCTTTTATAGGCTTCCTCTAACAAAAATAACAGCATCCATGTGCTGTAACAACATTACAAAATATCTCCTAACAACTTGCTAAGTCTATTACTATAATACCCTTCTATGGAATCTTGGGTCATGACAAATGACTATGAATATCTTTAGTACATATGCACCACAAGCGGGGTTAGGTGAGGAGATAAAAGCAAAATTCTGGGAGGACCTAGAGGGACTCATACAAATGATACCAAGAGCAGAGAAAATGATTATAGGACGTGACTTAAATGGTCACGTGGGTAGAGACGGAAACGACTATAGAGAGGTACATGGAGGGTATGGATTCGAAAAAATTAATAATGATGATAAGTTTATTCTAGATTTTGCTATGGTATATGGGCTCATCATAATCAATACTAGGTTCAAAAAACAGGATGAACACTTAATCACATATAAAAATGTCACATCAAGCACCCTAATAGATTATTTCCTCATGAGACAAGAGGATCGATTATGTTGTAGGAGGGATTGTAAGGTGATACCGGGTTTCCAGCACCCATGATGGATTTTTTGTACTTTTGAGGGTATTCTAAAGGAGGAGAAAATATTTGGAGAACTATTCCCTTCTACAATATGTGGCACATCTGGAGAAAGAGAGATTTTGTATTGTGGGTTAGAGAGGATTCCATTCTCCCTAAAGTCTAGGTAGGCTATTAGGATATCTTATAAGTGGAATAAAAGCACCTTAGTGCCTATCTACAAGAATGGAGATGTTCAAAGTCGTGGAAATTATAGCGAAATCAAGTTAATAAGCCATACCGTGAAACTTTAGAAGAGAGTGATTGAGGAATGATTAGGAAGAAAAACCAAGGTGGACAAAAATCAATTGATTTCATGCCTTGTAGGTCAAAGATGGAAGCTATGTACTTGTTGAGGTGCCTAATAGAAAGTTGTAGAGATAACAAAAGAATTCACATATGGTGTTTATAGATTTAGAAACATCTTACGAAAAAGTTCCTAAAAAGTCTCACAAAGGTTTTAGAGAAGAAAGGAGTCCAAATTTCTTATAAACATGTTATTAAAGACATGTGGAGGAGATATTGAGACTTTTCCAATTACAAATGGATGAATTCACTAAAGATAATGTGAATACTTGTCCATTTGTAAGCATACCTAGGTATAGGCACCTGGGTATGTGTTAATTCGCATATGACATTTTTGTGTTGGTGGATGAGACAAAAGATAGTGTGAATACTAAGTTTGAGGTTTTAAGTTAAACAAGTTGAAAACCAAAAAAGGAATGCAAGTCTAGTCAAAACATAAATGTAAATGATGTAATAGTAAAATTGGAAGATCAAGTCATAGCACGAAAAGATCACTTCAAATATCTTGGGTTGATCATTCAAAAATATAAGATCAATAAGAATGTTATCCTTAGAATTAAGGCATAATGGTTAAAATTGAAAAGTGCATCAAATGTTTTATGTGATAGTAAGATTTTGTTAAAACAAAAAGGGAAATTTTTATCAGAAAACTATTAGATTGGCTTTGTGGTATGGCATAAAATTTAGGGCAGAAAACCACCAACACGTGTAAAATAGGAGCGTAACAAATATGATGATGTCAATATGGACGTGCAACCATACCAAAAAAATATAAATTAGAAATTAAGTTATTCATAATAAGGTTAGAGTGCCTCCTATTGAAGATAAAATGGCTTGAGACTCAATTAAGATGGTTTAGTCATGTGAAAAGAAGAAAAAGGAAAAAAGAAAAGAAAGAAAATCCAAATACATGCTCCTATAAGGAAAGTTGATGGAATGAAACAAGTATCTAACAATAGAGGTAAAGGAAGACCAAGAAAATCTTGGTAAGAGACAATTAGGTATAATATGAATTCTTAAAAAAGATGAGCATAGATAAAAATGTCTAGTGAGCTAGAATTCGTGTGGCCAACCCACAATGGAAATAAGGCTTTATATGTTGTTGTTTGTTGTTTTTCATTTTCCTTAAATCATTTGTGGATTGGTATAAGCATAGGGCTCAGGCTTCCATGACAAAAGGAGAAACTTCAAAAACAAATCTAACACAGGGATCAAGCTTTTATATCAAAAGGAGAAACCTCAAAAATAAATATAACACAGTGACATCCTCATAACTCCAGTTCAAATTGTTAGCATCCCCCAGAAATTAAATAAACAAAGCTATCTTCATGGTTGAAAAAATAGAGAAAAATAAAATATTATCCATATAGCATTGCTATTAAAAACAAATACCTAGTTTTAGTTTAAAAAGGTCAACCAATAATCACCTGCTTGATCCATTATTGACATTTGAAATACTGAATGAATCCAAGGACTTCTGTGTCAAATCAGAAAAATCAATACTTAGCTGGTTCCCCATAAAATTAACTGGAAGAAGAACAAAAACTCCAATGATCCCGGCAAAAGCAAATATTTTCAAGCTGCAAATGAATATTATCATACATCAGATTACAGCTAAGAAATATATGACAACATGAAAAATGAATAAATTAAACATCAACAGATTAGAGAATCAATCAAGATATAATGGTTACAAGTATAAGGAGGGGGTAAGCCTAAGTTTCTGATACATACCAAATACTGATACACCCAAACAAAAAAACAAGGTGTAGCTTTTAATACAAAGGTGTTATGAATCCCAAAAGTATTTTTTGTCATTAAGAAGAAGAAGAACAATCATTTTAGAAAGATAAAGTATCACAAGAATCAAGAAAAAACTAACAATGTTTGCAGAAGTTCATACCTTAAACAACATTGAACGCTATGTAAAGAAAGTCTAGTGTGTCCTACCAGAACTGTTTGCAATCAGATCTTAGATAAAAAAATACAAGCTAAAGTAATTGCAGGACACCAACAGAAATCAAGATTATGAAATAAAGGGAAAAAATTACCTAAAACCAACCTCCCCACTCCCAAAGAGAAAATTAATAAATAAATCTATATAACAATATTATGGATTGTTCTTGTACTCGGAAAGGGAACAGGAACAAGGTATACCACGTGTTCAAAAATATGATGTATGAGGAACTAATTTGTATGTACCACCTACAGAATTCTGATAGTATATCTATTTTTCTTTGAACAATTAGAAAATTGAACAAAATAGTGTAAGACAATATAATGCTTCTTCAAATATAAAAACACATTTCTCAAAACATGATTACCAATTTTTTTGTATTTTGTCTTGCCAAACTCTACTTTTCACACTTTTTAGTTTATTATATCTATAACTTTTTCCCCAACAAAAGCATTTAAGAATAAATACACAAAAACACTGGGATTGCTAAACTCATTGTTCTGAAAAGAAAGTGCACCACTTTCTAAACATGCATAAAAACTGGCAGCTCACCAAGGTATCAGTATTTTCTGATACTAACATGTACAAAATATGAGCGTAAAGGAGATGAGATGTTAAGATGAATGTGCGGACATACAAGAAAAAATAAAGTTAGAAATCAAGTTATTCATAATAAGGTCAAAGTGGCTCTTATTGAAGATAAGATGGTAAAATGAGATTAAGATGGTCATATGAGAAGAAGATCAATAGATGTTCGTCTAAGGAGAGTGGATGAAATAGAGCAAGTATTCAGCAAAAGAGGTAGAGGAAGACCAAGAAAAACTTGGTGGGAGACTCTTTGGTATGTGTTGGATTGTGAGGATATCCAAGATTAAGGCAATGGAGATTTGGTTAGGATTAATTCCTAAACTAGAATTAGGATCTTATATATATCTTTCCTTTCTTCCTTATTGTTGATTCTCTTTCCTTTCTTGTATCTTTCCTTTCTTGTTTTTTTCCTTTGTTGTTGTATTTTCTCTCTATAAGAGAGCTGTTTGTGTTCATAGTAATGGTATGAAAGCATTAAGTTTCTCCTAGAGATTTTACATGGTATCAGAGCCTAATAGGGTGATACACTAAAACCCTAGTGCCTTCATTGCACCAGTCGCCACCCTTTCATTGGGTTCCTCTTCACCATCACCATCGGTCTTAACCTGTTAGAGTGCCTTCAGCGCACTGTCTGGCCACCAACACAACACCAGCACTGCCAATGAGTTCGCCGCTATCAGATCGGCCGACCATCGGAGACCCACCGTCGTCGGATCCTTCAAGCGCCGTCACACGCCACCGCCCAGTTCGTCTCCAACCCCACTCACCAGCGCGTGCGCCACCCTCTCGCCTCCAACTTCTCCGGATCAACCCTCCAACATTTTTCTCACTCATCCCTGGTGTTCAACGTACCTTCATTGCATCCGACCTCTTCCTCACCAACTGGAACAGCCATGTCTGAACATTCAAGCGTGACTCCAGATCTGGAAACTGGAGAATCAATTCCAATGGCTCAATTAATGGAAGTCGGAACTGGATCAAGGACTGGAGAGCTGCCCAAAATCCATCAATCCTACCGATTAGATGGTAGGAATTATTTACAATGGGCCCAATTGGTACAAACATTCCTCAAGGGTAAAGGAAAAAACAGCCATTTGACTTCGACTCCTCCAAAACCAACAGATCCTGCTCTTTCAGCATGGGAGGTAGAAGATGCTCAAATCATGTCATGGCTTTGGAATACCATGCAACCCGAGGTAAATAAAAACTGCATGTTTTTGGGTTCGGCTAGAGAGATTTGGGAAACCATACGGCAGACTTACTCCAAAATTCATGATGCATTAGTTATATTTGAGGTTAAAACTAAACTTAGTAGCACTAAACAAGGGAGCATGAGTGTTACTGAATACTATAATAAGATGCATGGCTTATGACTAGAGTTAAACCATTATCAGAATATTAAAATGATATGCAGTGCTGATACTGCAACTCTTAGTCAAATATTTGAAAGAGATAGAGTAGTTGAGTTCCTAACAAGCCTCAATTCAGAGTTTGATCAGGTCCGGGTGCAAATCTTAGGGAGAGAAAAGCTTCCAGCACTCCATGAGGTTTTTGCTATGGTTAGAAATGAGGAGAATCGAAGCATAGCAATGCTTTATGAAGCTGGATCAGAAAGATCAGCCATGATCTCCAATCAAAGGGCTGCTGTAGTGACTGATATTGGTTCAGAAAAATCAGCCATGGTGTCCAACAGAGGAGGCGGATTAAGGATGAAAGCAGGCAGGGGAGAATTTCAGTCTCGGTCTGCAAATAAAAAGGCACTATGGTGCACCTTCTGCAATAAACCGAGACATACTAGAGAGACTTGTTTCAAACTCCATGGAAAGGAAGTGGTTTTAAATCGTTTGGGCAGTTTTAAAAATCTGGCAGCCAAGAATCAGGCATATGTATGCAGCAAGGGTCAAGAAGAAGAGGGATTAACTACCCAAAGTGAGCCTGCTCCAGGTGCAAATTTTTTAAACACCGAAGAGATCTCTAAGCTGAAGTTGTTCCTCAAGACCTTACAAGATGGTGCATGCTCTCTTACACACAAAGACTCCTCAGGTAACTGCCTTCATTCAGCATTTTTTCCAGCCTTTAAGACTGATAAACAGGATGTATGGATTCTAGATACTGGGGCCACTGATCACATGACACCCCATTCCCATGTTTTTGATGTCTACCACTCTCTTTCCACCTCTAAACAAATCACAATAGCCAATGGAATATCTGTTCCAATTTTAGGCCAGGGTACAGTCACTCTAAACCCTCATTTTTCCCTCAAACAGGTTCTTCATGTACCTAGTTTATTAGCCAATCTTATCTCTATTCACCAACTAACCAAAGATTTGACTTGTTGGGCTATTTTTTCCCCTCATTTGTGTGAATTTCAGGCCATGACAACAGGGAAGATGATTGGTGCTGCTAGAGAATGCAATGGGTTGTACTAACTGATGAGGGAAGACCCTTATCCTACAAAAAAACAGCTTCCAACTGCTGCCTACTCATCTCAGCCATCCTTCAATTATAGGGATGTATGGCTGCAACACTACCAATGGTGATTGGGTCATCCTCCTTTCACTCTATTAAAATCCATGTTTCCTACATTGTTTGCATCTTTAAATCCTAGTCTTTTTCATTGTGATGTTTTTGTTTTGTCTAAGCATCATCGTGTGTCCTATCCTCCTAGCAATAAAATCTCATCTACACCATTTACTTTGATTCACTCATATGTGTGGGGACCATCTAAAATTCCTAATTGTTCTGGGGCTCGGTGGTTTATCTCTTTCATTGATGATTGTACCTGTATAACTTGAGTTTTTCTATTAAAAGATAAGGCCACCATTAGTTCAATTCTTCCCACTTTTTGTAAAATGATTGCAACTCAGTTTGGTTCACCTATCAAAAGATTAAGAACTGATAATGCAAGGGATTATTTTAATCATCACTTGCATCAATACTTCCAGCAAGAAGGAATAATCCATGAATCTTCTTGTGTTGATACCCCCCAACAAAATGGGGTAGCAAAAAGGAAGATGAGACACCTCCTTAATGTGGCTCAATCTCTTCTTCATCATCACAATGTTCCTAAATCCTTCTGGGGGGAAGCAGTCCTTACAGCGGCCTATCTCATTAACCGAGTCCCTACCAAGTTGTTACAAAATCAAAGTCCTTTACATTGTCTATCCTCCTTCTTTCTCGATCAGTTCTTACATTCCCCTCTTGCTCTTCAAGTGTTTGGTTGTGTATCCTTTGCTCACATTTCCAAACAACACCGTGATAAACTTGATCCTGGAGCAATCAAATGTGTTTTCCTTAGATACTCACCCACTCAAAAGAGGTACAAGTGTTACCATCCTCTCACTCGAAATTTTTTTGTCTCCAAGGGTGTCATGTTTGTGGAATCTACACCTTTTTTTGGCTCATCCCAAGCTGGTCCCCAGGGGGAGACTTTGGTTCAAGGTGACCACCCTTCTAGTGACAGCCCTTTACGTGATATTGACATCTTCTTTCCTTCTGTTCAACCTACTCTTACATCTTCTCAACCTATTCTTAAATCTTCTCAGCCCCTTAGCCATCCTATTATCTCTCCTCAATCTCCAAATAGCAGTCATGAATCAACTCTCAATCAAGGTATGACTGAGAAGGAGCAGAGGCAATCAAATACTCAAGAGTTGTCACCCTTTGTCAGGTATAAGGGATATCCTTATGTATTCAAACGTAGGCAGCCCTAGCATGCACCATCATCATCTCCTAGTCAAGGTATGAATCCCATTCAATCTTCACCCTTAGTTCAACCTGATGACCTAGACCTACCTATAGCCATTCGAAAAGGGAAAAGAAGTTGCACTCAACACCCATTAACCAACTTCTTGTCCCATCATCATCTTTCCCATAATCACAGGGTCTTCTTAGTATCCTTGGACTCCATTGAAATCCCCAAGTCAGTTGAGGAGGCTCTAAAAGATTTGAACTGGAGGCAAGCCATGTTGGAGGAGATGAAAGCTTTGAAGAAGAATCATACATGGGACTTAGTGCCTCAACCACATGGTGTTACACCAATTGGTTGTAGGTAGATTTTCAATATCAAATACAATGCTGATGGGACTCTAGAGAAATACAATGCTAGATTGGTCGCCAAGGGCTACACTCAATCATATGGCATAGACTATCTCGAGACATTTGCCCCTGTGGCAAAAATGGCAACTATGAGAATTCTTTTATCATTAGCAGCTTATTTTGGATCGAGCTTACAGCAGTTGGATGTAAAAAATGCATTTTTACATGGAGATTTGGACGAAGAAGTTTTTATGGAAGTGCCCCCTGGATTTTAGGAAGGGGAAGCAGGGCAAGTGTGCAAACTAAGGAAGGCACTCTATGGGCTCAAATAGTCCCCAAGAGCATGATTTGGTAGGTTTTCCAGGGCCATGACAAATATGGGATATAACCAAAGCAGGGGTGATCATACACTCTTCTTCAAGCATTCAGACAAAGAGAAGGTTACCGCTCTATTGGTATATGTAGACGACATAATAGTCACAGGGAATGATGCAGAGGAACAGAAGATTATCAAGGATAAGTTAGCCAAGGAATTCGAGATTAAAGACCTTAGTTCCCTCAATTTCTTAGGGATTGAAGTTGATTATTCGAAGGCTAGAATATTTCTCTCCCAAAGAAAATATGTGTTGGACTTGTTAGCTGAGACAAGGGTATCAAGAGGAAGAGGATCTAATGTGCCGGTAGAGCCTCAGCAAGTTGGGAGTTGATCCTAATAGTCAACCAATAAATAAGGGTAGATACCAAAGGCTGGTAAGCCGTCTGATATACTTGTTTCACACTAGACCTGATATTGCCTTTGGTGTTAGCCTTGTGAACCAATTCATGCACAACCTGACAAAAGAACATATGCAAGTAGTGAGGAAGATCTTAAACTATTTGAAGGCTACCCCAGGTAAAAGGATCTTGTTTAAATCAGGAGAAGAGCTGGATATTAAAGGGTTTACAGATGCAGACTATGCAGGATCTCTTATTGACAGAAGATCAACTAGTGGATATTGTGTATTTCTCGGTGGAAACCTTGTGTCATGGAGGAGCAAGAAGCAAAGTGTTATGTCAAGATCAAGTGCGGAGGCAGAATTTAGAGTAATGGCTCTTGGCCTATGTGAGGTGTTGTGGCTAAGAATCATCCTAGAAGATTTGAAGATCAGGGTTCAAGGCTCAATCAAGGTGTTATGTGACAACAATCAGCCATCAGCATTGCCCATAATCCTATTCAACATGACAAGACAAAACATGTTGAAATAGACCGGCACTTCATTAAAGAGAAGTTGGATGCAGGCCTGATCAAAATACCCTATGTTTCATCTAAAGACCAAGTGGCGGATGTGTTAACTAAAGGGCTTGCAGCTAAAAGGTTCGACGATTTAGTATGCAAGCTAGGAATGATTAACATACACTCTCCAGCTTGAGGGGGAGTGTTGGATTGTGAGGATATCCAAGATTAAGGCAATGGAGATTTGGTTAGGATTAATTCCTAAACTAGAATTAAGATCTTATATATATCTTTCCTTTCTTCCTTATTGTTGATTCTCTTTCCTTTCTTGTTTTTTTTCTTTGTTGTTGTATTTTCTCTCTATAAGAGAGCTGTTTGTGTTCATAGTAATGGTATGAAAGTATTAAGTTTCTCCTAGAGATTTTACAGCATGATATAAGTTGTAAGGACATTATAAAAGATAAGGCCATAGATAGAAAAAAATAGCAAGTTAGAATTCATGTAATCAACTTCACATAGTGGAACTAAGGCTTGATATGTTGTTGTTGTACATGACTTGTACTTCACCAAGGGTATTAGTATTTTCTGATATACACATGCAAAAATGCAAAACACCAAGTGGACAACAAATGCATAGGAAATTTTTCACTTAAGAGTTTGTTTAGTTGAGATGAGCACCCAAGATATTGTGGCAGGTTGCGAAAGCACTCAAGTATCAAATATTGCAGCACAGATGTATTTTCTCCCTGAATATTCATCATGAAAAAAGAAAATGGATTTGCCATCCAAGCTCACATAATTTTTTTCTTCTGATAAATGCAGGTAAATTGATAAAATAATGTCCTATTAGTTTTATCTTTGAACTAAATTTATTTGTATTCTTCAATGTTCTATAATTATTTCATACCAAAGTTGGGAATAATACTTCATTGTATTCACTCTAGCCTACCACAAAAAAAAAAAAAAAAAAACACACTTCTTGAAACACCAAATCTCAAAGAAAAATGCTTAAACATAACCAAAATTAATAAATCTAATTATTTCGCAAATATTAGCATGCTGTATTCAACAGAGAATTTTACAATTTTATCCCTGGAACGATCTACCTTACCTAAAGGTGAAAATACGCATAAAGACTACTGCATCCAAACCAGAGTCTGACAGTAGTTCTTCTTCTGATAGCTTCCATGCCCTTCTCATCCAACCAGGAGATGGTAATAGGCTTTCAAGGTTGAACTGATCACTTCTCTGCTGAATTTTTTCCTTGGCAACCCCGCGCGGCACATAAACACTGATATTGCCGGGCTGCTTCCTCAATATAGAATATAGAGTAAAAAATAGAAGACAGAGACCAAGATTGATTCCAACAGAAGTTAAAAGAGCAGAGAGAATCATTGCTTTAAACCAAGTGTTTATCTGCCCCTATCAGTTGCTCACTTCCTTCAGTGAATTGTACTAGCAGATGACAAATTCGAGGGTGCCCAATATTTATTACCTAGAATGAAAAGGCTGCACAAATATGCCTGTAAGTTGGCAATAACAGTGCCAAAAATTGGCCAATATGTGTGTATTATATAGCTTCTATATTTTTTTGTTTTCCTTTTTTTTTTTTTTTTTTTTTTTTTGGGGGGGGGGGGGGGGGGGGGGGGGAGATGACAGATGGAATGAAGGCCACACAACAATCAAACATTAAAAGCGATAAAACACATACAACAAAAAGATTTAGTTTGAGTGGCCAAAATATTTGAGCATTTTTTCTTTCAAACTTAAAAGCAGATCGGGGTGTTCATTTAGAACATTCCCAATGATTCAGCCCTGGGATAACAATAGCATTAACAACAATAGTAACAATGATGACAACTGTAATTACAAATGCCAATGAAATATGACCAGCAACATTCCCACCGTGGAAAACAACACACACATCACACCAACAGCAAGATATAGGTAAAAAACCCAAAAGCAAAGGGAAATACCATTTACAAGTGCTGTCCTGATGACTGGGTCATGGTAATTACAGGTGGAGAAGATTATTCATCACAAACTATTCTCCTATTGTATGACTCGATGAGTATAAGTAACTTAATGCGACTACACACTAGTTAAATAGAATTGATCCAATTAGACCCAATGAGGTCAGGGAACAGCTGATACCCAGTAGAAGCGCTAACTGTTAAAACTACTAACTGTTCTACACTTGGTCTGAAAAAGTAGGATACAAAAATGGAACTAAACCTCCGATTTCATATAACTTGACCCAAAGGAAAAATAGCCAATGGTACCGTAAATGAAACAAGAGAAAACCAGTGGTATCACAAGTGACGAGAGCTAAACATGTGCCAAAGATCTAATTTCTAACTCTATTTATATCAACCAAACGGCATCTAATGTCCGAAGAGTTTCATATATTTGTGTGTCTAGATCGACAATCCCATTGCATCTCTCAACTATCAAGAACCTCCAGAAATGTGTGTTGTGTCATGTGTGTGTGTGTGTGTGTAAAGTACCAATTCACATCGTTAGTAGCCAAATGATTGAGATAAAAATCACCAGATTGTAAGAGACACAAACCGAAACCCTAAATGGAGACCGACTAAAAATACCAAACCTGTATTCTGCCACTGGATTGAGAACGAAGCCATGCGATACGGAGTTCGGATAGTATGATTAGCTGCGGTGTGCTGAAGTCAGACTGTCTGCGTTATTGCCGTCAAGGCGTTTATATACCAGTTTATCAAGACCGACTTAGTTTGTCTTAATAGCCATAAATGCCCGTGGATTCTTCTGTATTACGCGGCTTCCATACCATTTCAATAAATTCTCATTCATTGCCCAGTCTGTGAACCCCGTAACTTTTTAGAATTACAACTTTGATTTCAGGGTTTTAATGATTTTTTATATTTAGAGTTTTGTTAAGCAGTTCTCGTTAAAATGTATTTAATATACTTCACTTTTAATATTAAATTTTTTTATTAATTAATAAAATATTTTAAAATATGACACATTTATTATCAACCAATAAAAATATTTAATATTTAAAAACAAAGTACATTAAATGTACCTTAATAATTGACTGAAAGCACTTGTTAACAATATTCTTGCATTTAAAATTAAAAAAATATAATGTCAACTCTTACTATTAAAACATAGTAACAAATACATTTTATTTTTAAATATTATATTTTATTTTTAATTCAAAAATACTCTTTTTTATTGAGAATAAATACAGGATTTTGCTCCGGAGTGTCCCACGACACTCATGTAATTAGTCTACCTTATTTTCAACATTTGAATATTTTTATTAATTAATGAAAGTATTTCAATACTAAAAACAATGTACTTAACGAGTGTTATGCGGCATTCATTAGCAAAACTCATTTAAAATATATTTATGAGTTTTATTAATGAATACTCATTCTGAATACTAAAAATAAAATGCATTAAATTCACTTTTAAGGACTGTGGTTAGTAAAGCCCTAATTTAAAATATAAACTTCATTGGATGGTCTAATTGCCATGATTCATCGAGGTATGGCCAGCAGCGTTGGCAATGAATCCCCATCTCCCAGAACAAGCTTCATTGGGTGTTGAAAAATAGAAGCCAGTCTGGAAGGTCAAATGTGAGAGCTATGAAGACCCCGGGTGGCATTTCTTCATAAGATGAAGATACATCAGAAGCAGAGCTGGGCCTACACTGAAGCGAAATAGGCGGCTGCCTAAGGCCTCCAAATTAGGGAGGTCCCATAATTTTAAAAATTTATAATTTATATATTTTTTAAATTTTTTAATAATAAATATTTAATTAAAAATTAAATACAAAATACTAAATTTTTATCTTCCCGATCCTCTTTCCAATAGTTTGACCATTCTAAACCCACTTTTATCTCCCACTAAATCCACTTTTCCCTTCCCAATTAAATCTACCTTTTTCCCTTCTTCCTCTCTCTCTCTACAATTTGCATCTTTTTCACTCTTCAGTTAATTTTCTTCTCCCCAACATCTCTCTTTATATCGTGTGCGTTTCAAGCTTCACTGGTTCAGCATCTGTGCGATTCGCAGCCTTACTTCAACCTTTAGGCTTCGACAAACAACAGCATCTCTGTTTGGTACATCGACTGAACTAGCAGACGGAGATCGAAAGAAATGGCATGTGCGAGAGAGAGAATGCCAACAAGATACGATTGCCGGTGCATGAGAAAGAGAGAGAGCCTGCGTCACTGTCTCTACTGACGCCAATCGTTGGCCGTCAGAGTCATTGGACTGCCGCTGCAAGCCCCTTCCCTTCCCTTCCTTGTTGATTAGTGGTTAATTTTGTAAAATTTTGTTATAATTATAACCCCCGTTTTGATTTTAAATTGGTTTAATTGAATAGTTATGTGTATTATATATATATATATTATAACATAATACATATACTCAATGGAGTGCATGCATGGAGCATCTATATAATATATAAGTATATAATATATTATATAATATATCATATAAATATATGCATAATATATAATTTAATAATACTCAATTGCTTGTTTGTAGGCACGAAGAATGTGGGTTTGGAGACTCAAATTGAATTGAAGAATAAAGAATTAAAACCCATAAAAAATTAAAACCCATGAAGAATTAAAGCCCATAAAGAATTAAAACTCATGAAGAATTAAGGCCCAACTTGAGCAACCCATGAAAGATATCATTTGGAGAAGACCTAAGCATTATTTTTAATCCTAATGAAGATCAAAAATCCAATTGTAGAAATTTATTTTTTATATTTGTTTTGTGAGTGCTTTATTATGTGTGTTTTTTAGCTAAAATCCATTTAACTATTAGGTGTGTATTATAGCTAAAATTCATTTAACTTTATGAATGTTTTATTAGGTGTGAATTTTAGCTAAAATCTATTTAATATTAGGTGTGTATTATAGTTAAAATCCATTTCACTTTAAATGTGTGAGTGCCCATTAGATATAATTATATTTAGTTGAATAATTAAAATTGTGTGGTTTATATTGCATATTGTGGGCTATAAATAGCTCACTTAATTACATTTGTAAGGATTATTATTTTTGAATCAAAGTTTAGTTGTTTCCTTAGAATTATCTATTTGAGAATTGCTTTTGTTATCTCTTATTTTCTTTATTATTTTCTCTTGTGATCTTACTTCATTTATTTCTTCTTTTAAATTCTTATGTCATTTATTGTTACTTTATTATTTACCGTCTAAATGGCCGGTTAATTCATGTCTTTAAATTTTTACAATTTTAATTCTTGTATTTTAATTATCCACCGCCTAAATGGCCGGTTAGTTTCTGCTATTTTAATTCCTGTCATTTAAATTCTGTTATTTAAATTACGTTATTTAAATTCCTGTCAATTAACTTTCAAATGGAAATGAGTAGTTAAATCTAATCTTGGGTTAAGATAAGGACAGTGTTCAACGCCAATTATTCAAAAAAAAAAAAACTACACTTAAAATGAGTGACATTAATTTAAATTTCAATATGGGTGTATAGTAATTATTAAGAAATCACTAGGTTTGGATTGGAGCGTAAGCCTAACTTAGAGCTTTCATGCCATGTATGAGAGTTACTAGAACTGAAAACGCTATCATACTCAAACCCGGATGATTGATTTAGTTATTTTGTGTATTAATTGTAATTGAATTTATGGTAGTTGTTTAAATTAGAATCCCGCATATCATGTATGAGGATTGCTTAAACTAGAACTATTATTGTCTCTAATTGCATTTAATAACAAATCTTCATATCTAAAATTAAATTAATATTACTAACCTTGTTTGCTAAAATTTGGGAATCAACGGATTGGCACTGAAATTGTCTTAACATAAGTACTATCTAATTTCATATTCTCACGTTCAGTATTTATTTTAATTTCTGGCTTACTTTATTTCCTAGTATATGTTATTTAAAAAATCATAAAAAAACCTTGTTGCCAATTTGTCCAAATGTGTGTGTTTGTGTGTGACATTCTTTTTATTTTGTCATAAATAAATCTCTCAGTGGACGACTTGAATTCATCCATAAAATATAAATTTAAATTTGGATTACAATTGTACTTGTACACTGATGAGTATAAACCTCTCACCAAAATAAAGGAAAAAAATATAAAAAATTTATTGTATTTTGTTTTGTGTTTTAATTAGAGGGTGATAGTGTAGCTACCTGCAATGGCCATAAATGTGGGTGAGGGCCTCTAAACTAGTTATCGCCTAGGGCCTCAAAACCCTTTAAGCTAACTCTAATCAAAAGAAGGCTGATGGAGCAGATCACTTCACGGGGATCCAAATGAGGGTCTAGAGCAGTGTCGACATGCCTAGTGCCCTCAAAGTAAAAGAAAAATAGGGCCTCAAAGTAGGGCTCCCAAAAAAATGAAAAAATGAAGAGACCTAAGACGAAAAAGGTCGAAGAAAAGGAAATGAGAGTTGGAGAAGACTAGTGGACTTCAAAGATGATGCTGGAGGAGACATCAGAGAAAGAGAAAGAGATAAGACACCAAATAACGAGAAGAGATGCAAGCAAGACGATAAAAGAAGCCGAAAAGAAAGAAATGAAGGATAGGAGGAGACCGAGGGACACTGGAGGTGGAGGAGATGCGGTCATGTACTTATCCTGAAGAGAAAGAGAATAAGAGATACTAAAAGATTGAGGACGAGAGGAAAAAGACTATGGAACATCTGGCGTGAGAGGTGGTGGAGGATCGAGAATGGGATACGATTAGCTCATCACGTGCCTACAAGAAAAAGACGAAAGAATTGAAAAGTCTTACTTATCTCATTTGCGAGCACATTAAATGTTAAGACTTGACAATTGTCAATCGAATAACATTCTATAGCATGAGAGCGGGAGAAAATCAAAGAGAAAGATAAAAAAAATGAATTATAATTTAAAGTTCAATCATAAGATAAGAAAGATTAAATAATTTGATTATATTATTAATTAAAAAAATATTTTTAAAATTCGAATTTAAAAAATTAATTAATAATTTTGTATCTTAAAAAATAAAAAAATTAAAATTAAATAATTTTTTATATTTATGTATATTATTAAAAAGTCACCAAACAAATTCGTGCCACAAATGTTGTTGAGCCGCCCTGGTCTAGAGCTCCTCCAAGGGATATGCTCATCTGTTGCCTGATAAACTTTGATCCCAAAAGTGTAGCGTGCTTCTTCGGATACACTCACTGGGTTGGATAAGAACCTTGTTGGAGATTTCCTAGGAATTCTATATCCAAGTGCTCCATGAATTTGCTGTGAACATGACTTTGGATGCTGCGCGTTGCGTGGTTTTTTTTTTTGAAACTTTTCGTTGCCTGGAGAATCGGAGAAGATACAGCGGGTGCTGGAGACGTTTGCAGAAAGATATTATGAGCAATCTCCACACATTCTGGCAACAAAGATGTTGCACTCTCGTTGTCATATTCACTCATAATGCTCAACACCGGCCAACACAAATGCACAGGTCAATAAGAAGAAGATGACTGTTGACGATTTTATCCATAATAGTCCAACAATAAATGAAATAACAAAGTAATTTCAAATCCAGTTAAACCGCTAAGAAATATAACACAGTCTTTTCCGCTGCCTTAATCATTTATTACGAATTTTCAAATTCACCAAAACTTTCTATTTTATCAAGTAACCCCTATAGCATAAATCCCTAAAAAATACACAATAACCCGATAGACTTTCTAGCACAATTGATAGGAATTGTAAGAACAAATTACAAAAATAAGATCTAAAAGTTAATACTCTCAATTATAATGTCTCTCGAATAAAAACACAAATGTTAAAACAAATTAATACAAATGATATCTGTAGACTTTTAAGAAAATTTAAGCACTAATGTGAATTATGAATACAATAATAAGCTCTTAACACTTTATTTTCATTCATTAGTCTTCTCTAATGCATCCATGTGATTATATTTATAAGTTTCTTTTGAATTTGAAAAAAAACTAATTATTTATAGTCGTTGGAGATTATAAAAACTAGTCGTTATTGAATACCAATAAAGGAAACAGTCGACATTTTTATTAACAATTTTCTTCAACAATTTTGAAGCAATCATTGGGCTTTGACAAATGATCGACTCTTTTTCAAAAGAGATCTTCTTTGGACAAATGACGTTTGAAGTAACAAGTGAATAGTTTTATAAGAAAACTAACACTATATAATCATATTAACAGATTTTTAACTTTTGTAAAAATAATAAATAATAAAAAATTATCCAATCGATAGTTCACTAAAATGGTTGATACTTTTTACATATCTTATTCAATTAAGACTAAAAATGATCAATTTTTTTCTAAAATAATCGATAGTTTGAAAAAAATTATCAACAATTTTTAGCTATACGATGCTCATTTATCCTTTGACACTATTTGGATTTTGTATTTTTAATTTTCAAAAATAAAATATATCTTATTTGATTTTAAAATAAATTTTCGTTAAGATTCTAATATTGTCTTTCAAAATGAAAATTCATACCACAAAAAATTTTAATTTTTTATTTTTAAGTTCCAAAAACAAAAAACTTTCACCGTCAAAACATTATTGTCAAAAGTAAAGCAACAAATATTAGAATTACAAGAATTACACTTGCTATATTTAGGACCATAAACATTTTTTTATATATATTTTGATAATTTTATTCTTAAAATATATTTTTAATCATTTAGTAAGCAAATATAATTCCACTAAAAATGTTTCAAACTATTTTTCTCTGAAAATATATATTATAAAAATATTTTCTACAACCTCCACGCTTTTCATTGACCATTTGAGTGGCCCGTGAGCTTCGTTGTGTGGGAAAAAGGAAGGAAAAAAACAACCTTTCTACGTATTATCATTCCAGATCCACCACCGGTGTCCGGCGATCTCCCGAGCACGTCCCCGATCTTCGGCGAGGTCAAGATTTTTCGATCAGGTATATCTTTTCATCTAATTGCCACAATAAGATTGGTTTATTCTTTGAAGCTCGGTACCTCTAGTCGATGATTCGACCGTCGGTTACGACGGGACTCGTTCCGATTGAGGCGATCTGTAAATCGCATTGGTTTCAGAACGACAACCTTGACGAGACGGTTTCGTTTATCGTGCTGAGTTCATGTGATTGATTGTGTATTCGTTGTTCATTGAACAGAGCATTTACCGAAAGGACAGGAAGAAGGGGGTATTTTTGGAGTTTTTATCTGACGCGATGAGTAACGTATTTGAAGGCTACGAGCGCCAATACTGTGAGCTCTCCGCCAATTTGTCCAAAAAATGCACCTCTGCCAGTCTTCTTGACGGAGGTAGGAGACGAAGAAAACCCTTGTTAACTTGATCTATTTGGTTTCTCACTTAATAATCATGCAGATACAGCCCCTTACTACACATGTATGTGATGATTCTAATAACAGATGCTGCATTTTCACACATTGGCTGGTCTATTCCTTCCTCTCTTTTTTTCTTATCACAGTGTCCTCAGCTTTGATTCAATATATTAGGTTAGTCTCACTAGCAATGTAGGGAATTTTTAGATACCAGAAAGCATGAGAAAGGTTCTTCAATTACGATATTGTTTTGATTTACTTCTTCATTCAAGGTGGTTGACTGTAAGAAAACTACATTTTGAAACACCATGAGAAAATGAAGAAAAAAGATGGAAAGAAAGCGTGGTCTATGAGAGAAGGCATAGTTGGTGAAAGGAAACGACTTAAAGCAAATGCCACTTGGCTGTTACATTTGTCTTGTGAATTACTTGAAGGACCTAGGTGGTTGCTTGCAATTGATGCATAAATGATCCAGAATTAAGATTTACAGCATTATTCCCTTCTTCTGTACTAAAATTATGGAAAGTTCTGAGAAGAGCCGAGGAAAGGAAGAAATAATTTAGAATGCCAAAAAGTTTTAGCGGTAACATCAGTGTACATGTTTCGAGAGTAAGCTGTATGTTTTGTGAAACTCTGTTGTGTGTCTCCATGCGTGTTAATATACATCTTTTTTCTTATGAACTTTGCAATGCCACATGATTTGCAGAGCAAAAGAAGCAAAAGATTTCTGAAATAAAAGCTGGAGTAGATGAAGCAGAATCCTTGGTATCATAGTGAATTCTCTTTGTTTCCTAAAAAATTATTTATTCATTTATTTTTCCAAATTGCTGGAGTTGAATATGATATTGGCTTCTTTGTTTATATAGATCCGAAAAATGGACCTCGAGGCAAGAAGTTTGCAGCCAAATGTGAAGGCTGTACTTCTTGCTAAGTTAAGGGAATATAAGTCTGATTTAAACAACTTGAAAGCTGAAGTAAAACGGGTTACATCAAGTAACCTAAACCAGTCTGCTCGGGATGAATTGTTGGAATCTGGAATGGCAGATGCGCTAACGGTATGCTTGACTTGTCATTTCTTGCTTTTGCTATCGAAGTAGAAAAGCTGTGTATGTTGGTGCCTTTTGTTTCCTTTTTATTGCTTTAGAAAGTTTTCCAGGTGACAAGTAGTTCTTTGGGGGCTGTGTGTTACTTTTCTTATAGTTTGATAATGTGTGTTCATTCTAATCCTAAACCATAACAATCCAAATAAAGGAGTTCTAAAAATTTAATTTTTCCAAATCAGTTTTCGAAACAATTCCAAAAGAAGCCCTTAGAGAGGGTCTGATCTGCATGATTGCAGATCTACAGAAACACACACGAGCACGTGCTGTTTGGGGGGGGGGGGAGGGGGGTGGCGGTTGCTGATTTCCAGGATTATGGAATTTTATATCACTTCAGCCTTTCAGACTTTTCTTGGCTATCTGGTATACATCATTTATTGGGTTGTGGAAGTGTTAATCTTGTTCATGAATGAATGCTATAGGTATCTTCTGATCAGAGGGCTAGATTGTTACTATCTACGGAGAGAGTAAACAAGACCAGTGACAGAGTTAGAGAGAGTAGAAGGACCATGCTGGAGACAGAGGAGCTTGGTGTTTCAATTCTTCAGGATTTGCATCAGCAGCGCCAGTCTCTCTTACACGCTAATAACACGGTATTAATAGACTAACACGTGAGAGTATATTTATTGATTGCATTTATTATTTATGACAATTGTTCTTTTGCGTCTGCAAGTACTCAGTGCCTCCACTTTGGTTTAAATGCCCTTTCTGTATGTCCATTACATATTAAATGATTCAACAATTATAGGCAAGCATTTTTATATTGTTCTGCATTTTGAGCTGATTGGCAACTTACTCTCCATTTAAGCTTATGTAAATGCCTATTTATTTGATGTTTTCGATCTTCTGCTGCAGCTCCATGGAGTTGATGACAACATTGGCAGGAGCAAGAAAATTTTAACTAACATATCAAGAAGGATGAACAGGAACAAGTGGATTATTGGCTCCATAGTTGCAGTCCTTGTTCTTGCTGTCATCTTGATCTTGTACTTCAAACTTTCCAAATAGACCAGATTTTTCTTTTTCATTTTTGGGCTGGCTGGCTGGCTCTGGAGAAACAGAAGTTTTTTCTTTCTTGGCTCTTTGTTGTGTGTTTGATTCTGCAAGTTTGCTAGTGAGTTTTGAGAGTCCTATAATCAAATGAAAAGCTGCTCTTGCCTTGTATGTTCTCCTCGGACTTGTTCATAGCTTTGTCTACCAGCACGCGAGGGACGCTGTTCTGGCTGAAATCTTAAAACGCTTGCTTGTTTGTGTTCGTCGAAATACTTCAATTTACATAACGCAAATGTAAAACCTTTTCTCAATTCTTGGAAATCAGGGAGTTTGTGCATTAGAAATGTCAGCACAAATTGCTTCAATTTGTAACATAAGGGAAATAAGGTTGCCTTGGCCCATGGTGTCTTTGAGGTCGACTTGAATGTTTCTGCTACAATCTATTTCAGGACTCATTTTGAAATTTTATAACACATGATAATATTTCTGTTAATTTATACAGCCCTACCCTAATCCATTTCCCATCATTTCTGTAGCATGGTTGGCCAACAGCTGATAATATATTCAAATGTACACCCTAAAAAAGTAAATAAAGATTTTGTGGAGAAGGTTAACAGGAGGGGATGTAGCTCAAATGGTAGAGCGCTCGCTTTGCATGCGAGAGGCACGGGGTTCGATCCCCCGCATCTCCAGATGCAACATGTTGTATATGTCTTTTTAGCTGCTTAGTATTCTCATAGTTTGGGCAGCCAAAAGCAAAGAATTTTTCTGATCCCACATGTTAAAATAACACAAAAGAGCAACCGCTCCATTAATTGCATATTCTTCTACTAAAAAGGGCCAAAACTGAGTGAATTTCAGATTCTCCCTCTTATTGATTATTGATTACAAAACCACTTAACTAACCAGCGATCATCATCAGCAAGAACTAATAATACGCTACATTACAGGTTGCTGCAGCAGACTTCCTTTAGCTCTATTACAGGCGCTTTCTTGTCAGTTCTCCTCCCAATTCAGTCTGTTGCATCAACAAGATCTTCTCAAACCACAGCCTTGTTTAGTCTCTCCCTCTTAAACTCACTATAGTCAGCCAACAAGCTGCCATTAACTCTATGCTTCATGTTCTCCACCAATCTCTTCAGCGCCTACACGAATGCAAACCAGAGAGGTCATCAGAAAGCTTCCAGATTTGTCACATTGAAGGAAGATGCTACTAAAGGTTAGTTAGTAGTACGAAGGTCTAACCGACTGGGCAACACTTTGGCGAACATCTTCAGGCACCAAGGCGAGGACAGGGGGGAGAACAAAACTTACACTCATCTTTAGTTGACCCTTTAGCCGGGTTTGTGTTCCCTGTCTATCGGGGTACATGGTTCCCTTAACCGCGAGGGTAAATTCAGCGGGCTTGAGAATGTCATCTAGCCCTTGAAGCTCCCATCTGATCTGCAGAAAGCACAATTGGCGGCATGTTTAACTGAGTAAGGATCAAGGAGGAATGGCTTTCGCAAATCGCTTTTACAGTTGCTAGTTATTTTGTTCTACGAACTTACTATGTCGAGTTCGATAAGCTTTGTGACATGTTGAGGAACTCCAGGAGGATAACCAGTCCCTCCGGATTTGCATCTCAGTCTCATGTCTATTACCGGCCACACACTCAGGAAGAGGAACTGTATGGGTAGCATCTGGATCCTCCACACGTCCTACAAGGATCAGAAGCGTTATGAACAGAGGGAGATAGAAGCGTTATGAACATCGAAACAGAGGGAGATAGAGGCCTCACTTCCAGTTCTATTCAAAATTAATGAAACTGGCATCAACGATTTACTGATTAAGTTATCGTGAATCTTCCTGGGATTGCCTAATAGACAAGGATGGGGATCATATTTTGCGAATAAACCTCCAAATTGATTGTGTGGAAGCAAACCCAAAGCAAAATTCCCTCATTCTAGCATTATTCTGTTGAACTTAGTTGAAATCCAGGGAACAATAACCCAACAGTAACATAAATGCAGAAAGGATAAGGACCTCATTGAGTCGATGGGCTCTTCGTTTGTCGGGAAAGATTGCTTTAAATACTCTGGGCTTATCCTCCAAATATTGATCGAAAGAAGCCTGCAAAATATAACCACATTCTCTTCCCCTTCAAATTCCAATCTCAAGTGGAGAGAGAGAGAGAGAGAGAGAGAGAGAGAGAGAGAGAGAGAGGGGTACCCCAGGGGACTCGAGGAGAGGGATGTCAGTGGCGATTCTGGAGGAGTAAGTGGGGGGATTCACCATCCGGTTCTTAATGCTAAGTGGAGACCTTGAATTCGATCTTAAACTTGATTCGGGCGTTGTCATCATCATTATTAGATCACGGTGGCATAGCCGCAGCTGCCTCCCCTTTCGCATTAACAAGCAGAACCCACTTTTATTGCGCGATGACGATGATGGAACAACCGTCCATCCAATCAGAACCTTGCCCATTTCCCCCCGCTTCTCACTCTGCTCCGTCCAGAAATTGAAATTGAAATTGCAGTAGCAGAGAGAGAGAGACGGAGAGAGTCCTGGAAGGGAAAGGGCGAGAGAGAAGAACGAAAGAAGAGATAACCGTATCTGTCTAGATGACGTGGCTACCCATAGGTGGTTCCAAGCAAGGAGCTGGGTGGCGCAGCCTCTCACGGATTGCCATCTCATTGCTCTTTGCTTTTCCATACCCACAAACTCCACTCACTCGGCAATGCCACGTTTGCGTCCCCCACAGCCTCATCACCACAATAAAGTTTGGTCCGTGATATCATATATGGCTTAACACATAAAAAAAAAAAAAAAAAAAAAAGGAACATTTAGACTATTAACAAATACGATCCTTCGTCTGTTATCTCCGTCTCGAATCTAAATATGACTCCATATTATAGAAAGCATTAAAAAAGTAGTTGTAGGATGGTAGCTCCGGCTTCTGTTATATGAATATGTAATCATTTATTTATGAATTTAGATCACTTCATTACTTAGCTTTTATCGTTTGAATAGTATACTTTTTTTTTTTAATATTAATATCTATATTGGTCGGGTCATTTTATCCAAAATTATTATTTTACATATTAAAACTCATGTTAATTAAGTTATATATTTAGATTAGGCTTTGCTTATAAATAAAACCATTTGAAATATGTTTGTCTCTTTTGTATTTTATAACCTTTTTCTTTTATCATCATTTGTATATTTAAATTGTCGACATGTTATGTACAATCACATATTAGTTTCTTCAACGAACCTTGCATAAAAAATAAGATTTTTTATTATAACCTACTACCCAAACTTTGTACAACTATTAAATTTGTCTTACAATTCCATTAGACAAAAAAAAAAAAAAATTGTTAAAATTAATTTTATATATTATAAAAGTTTAACCTTACTCGTCAATATTAATAGTCATTAATTAAAACATTTAGTTGAATGAGAAAATATGTCAAAATTTTAATTGAGATATTTTTTTAATAATCTAGGGATATCTTATGCATTGAGCCTAAAAAGAATTAATCTGAAGTGTTATTAAGATTTTATCTTATTTATTATTGTTAATTCAGCTATTAACTCTCAACTAACCAAAGGACCAAAGGAAATGAAAACAAATAGTTAAAGAAGGGAATATGCTAAAATTTAATGGCACATTTCTTTATAATCCAAGATCCCTTTTATGTATTAAGCTTATCCATATCACCATTATCTATCTATTGAATACTTTCTTTTCTTAAAATAACAATGAGTAAAAATAGCAGAATGAACAGAAGCTGAGCTTTTGCTACTCGTACACATGAAATCATAGTGAAAGATCGGTTAACATTGTAGTGTATATCGTAGTACCATCAGGCATCCCACTAATTTATTTGACATCTGATATGGTGAGGGTCACAGATAAAGTGGGAACATCCATCCAAAGAAAAGAGCTTTGTCCGTCTGATACTGATAGAAGGCTTTAATCCTAGATATCCTTTCCTTGATTATGAGGAGGAGAACTCTGGTCTCTGAGCTTGAATAACCTCCTAGTTCCTAAGCAGAGTATGGTATCCTCAGGGCCATTCTCTGGGCTAGCCAAGGCCTCTGTGGATCTGGATCGATGAAGGAATGCATTAGGAACTGTTCTGCTTCTTCGTCTACCAGTTCCCTCGCCCATGTCACGCGTTTTGATGGGCAACTACCTGGCCCAAAACACCTGCAATTTTCAATTAAAAGCGCCCAGATTTAACAAACGTAGAAAATAAGAAGTTCGAATGGGAAAACAGGCGACTTGAGAAATCATATTTATGTCCTAAGCAGTACCCTTGACCTTGAACAATGCAGGAAGGCTCTACACCACCACAAACATGAAGTCTTTCCTCTGTCACTTTATCCAGGCATCTGAGTCTTGACTATCACAAGGGAAGGGGAGAGGGTGCGAGGGTGATTTTGGGCTCAACGAGGAATTATTCACCAGAATTTCAGCTAAGAGAAATAGAATTAAGAGAGAGATTTTCCAAAATTGCATCTGATCTCAGGCTCAATGGCAATATATTTTCCATTATAGTTTTGGCAAATTCATTCCTCAAGACAGTTATGTCTTTATGTGAGCTCTACAACAACAACATTCTCAAGTCTTTTTGTTGGATTCAAATAATACATATTTTTCTACAGTACAGTACATAAATGTTCCGTTATTTTCATTTACAAAATTATTGCACATCTTTTAAATAGGGGGAGAAAACCATTGTTAACAATAAAGCAACATCTCCCAAGTTTTAACAAAGCAATGGAAATCAATTGTTGTCTTCTCCACATTGAGTTTTTAAAATAAATTATTTATGTGGGCACATGTTTGTTCCACAATTTTCCACTACAAAATTACTGGAAAACTTCCCTAATTTATCCAGGACAAGGCTGAATGAAGGTGAGGTACCTGTACTCATAGAAGCAAGCAGTTCTCTCATTCTCAGTTTTGCCCCAGTTATTCCATCCGACATGTTTGATGCATGCATCCATCCATGTGTATGCAAAAATTACCCTTCCAAAGGGTCCCCATGGGCGACCAAGATGCATGTAGGATGTCCCTCCATTCCCAGTGATTACACATCTGGATTAATATCACAGACAAGTCAAGGAAGAAAAGATACAAAACAAAATCATCTGCATTCAATTTCCTTTGGCCAAGGAGAATTGAGAAAGGAACAAGAAAAGATAAACTGCAAACAAAGGAGTTATCCTTTTCCCTTGCTAATTGGATAGTCCAAAGCAAATTGAATGGTCAAATTCAAAAGAAATTCTGATTCATCTCAACAAAAACTTAAAGCCTGAACTCCTAAATGTTCAAGAAATGCATAGTGACAAAGTCCAGCAACGAATGTGATGTTATTTTCATTTCAAAAAAATTGTTGAAACAAGTCAGAGATGTATGACAGTCACTCATGAACGGACAGATGCAACATCCTCTAGCTTTGCACATCGTAAATCATACTTACATTGTGAAGAAAGAATGAGATCTTGAGAAGAATGCTAGGGAAAAAGGTGGAGAAGTTAGTTAACCATGTAAACCTCCATGGGCCAACTATCCAGTACAACTACATGTATTCAGTGAAAGTAATATCGCAGCAACCATTTCCAGACTAACATGTATTCAACCATGCTCTTTGTAAAGATCCATATTTTCTCATCCCAGCATAACATTGAAACCATTTCCAGACTCACCATGCAAACAAATTACATCCCGAGAACCAACACACATGCCTTCACGTCTAGCATTTTTGCTTAATCTGACTAACAATGAAAAAAATTTTGGACTCAAAGAGCAACACGTACTCAGTTTACTCCCCCTTACAGCATGGTCCGGACGACAAGGTAGGTAGCAGCCCTCCCAGTTTTTTTTTTAGGGGCTAATTTCCAGAAATTAAACCTGCCCCATAGTGCTGAGGGGGAAAACATTTATAAATGCACCAGGTCACCCCAAAAACAACAAGGATATCAAAGTCTTAATCCCACTATGTGGGGTCATACCAAATACAAAATGAAGAAGTAATCACTGTCTAGCAAGCCCACCATCCGAGCAAATACAAAAACGCACACACACATCAGGATGACAAAACAACCACAAAGAAAACAAAACAATGAAACTACTATTCACATAAAAACAAGGTTACAAGCTTCTATGAGGAAGCAAGACTTATTGTATTCACAAAGAATGTCACAGCAAGAAATGGATGCACAAATATGCGCATCAAATGAATCCACTTTAGTGCAAGTTTATGAAAGCGGAAAACAAACCAAGTATTAAGTATATGGTCAAGAAAAAGGGCACCAACAAATCCAATAGCAGCAAACTTGTCTAATTGGGAAAGAGAAGAAAAAATGAAGCTAAGAGTAGTTAATAACACAACCTTAAGAAGACGTATCCAGTTGTCTCTTGAGAAGATTTCCTGCTTTGTGCAGTTATGAATCCAGCTGACTTACAATGAATATGGCAATGCTCCAAAAGAGCTGTGCTATTTCCAAAAATGAAGTCCACACTTCCTTCAATGTAGCAATCTTTTAAATATTGCTTTCCGTAGTGCAAATACAAAGTATCCTGCCAATCATTTATAGCAGAATTAAGTTTTCTTGCCAAAGTAATAACGACTCAACTCTATATTTCCGTGCTGTCAAGACAAAAAATGAAAACAAAGTATCTTGCCAATCAGTTATAACAGAATTAAGTTTTCCCGCCAAAGTAATGACGACTCAACTCTATATTTCCGTGCTGTCAAGATAAGAAATGAAAACTTCATCTCAATCAAACTGCAATTAGGTCCCTCCTACACAAACTACTGCCAGTGGTTATTCAAGATGTTATACTATGTGATTGAGAAAATAAGCGTGAAAAAAAAAAGAAAGAAATAAGACCATCAGCCTCTGGATCAACAACCACACATACTCTTTGTCCATGTTGGATAAACTCAAGTTATATGTCTATTGATATATTCAAGAGTTCTCCTGCGATTTTAAAACTTGTGTTGAACTCGTGACCATGTTGCCATTACATCTGGCACCTATTCATATGGCTGCTGCAAGATGTAAAACTGATTTTGATCCAGACCAAGTTCCAAGAGATAAAAGTTACTCCTACAATTATTACTTCTTTGCAATTCTTCAGCAAGATGAGTCCACATTGGTAACCAAAGCAGAGTCTTGATTCATGAAAGCAATGCAGCTAGAATACCTGCCATCCCAGAAATCTGCAATTGTAGAATGCACAACGATCTGCTGTCACCCTAAGTGCCACAGCTTGGCCCGAACCCTGCAAGAACGGATTCATAACAAGGAACATCTATAATCACGCATCTTGGACCATGGATAGACTGTATCCAAAAACCTCAAAACAGCAACTTCAAAACATACAATACCTAAAATTACCAGGATTATTGAAATTCCATCTGAAACCCATAAATACACATACACTAGTCTAATCACACCAGCCAAACACTAGAAGAAAAACAGTTTTGAGTACTTCCAGAATAAGCGGTGCCGGCCGGGACGGTAAATGCTCAAAGGCAGTAGTTGGATTACCTCAGGAGCAGAGTTCTCAAAGGTGATGTTCTCAGCTATGAAGTCCTCCCCTTCCACAATGGTGGTCCCGCACCCAAACGTTCCAGTTCCAATCAGACGCGAGCCCTGAGATTGAGATAAGAAAAACCCTAGATTAGCAGAGACAGCATGTGGAGCGGATACAATTGAATGGCGGAAGTGAAGATACCTACCTGGTGGTGCTCGATTTTGGAGGAGGTGTTGTTCCAGGCGAGGACAGTGTCCTCGGGGCTTATGCCGGCGAAGGTGATGTAGTTCTTGGTCTTGGGGACATACACGGGCTGCCTGTATATTCCGGGAGAGATCCGGATCACCGTCCGGCGAGTGTTGCCGAGTGGCACGGCGTCTACTGCCTCCTGCACCGTCCGGCGATCTCCGGTGCCGTCCTGTGCCACGGTGATCACACAAGCCGACATCTCCTCTTCGACGAAGCGAATCTGATTCTGGTTTGGAAAGCAACAACTTTGAATAAAGACGCTAACAATGATTGAATCTTACACGTTTTGCTATTTGTTTCTTTCGATGTTGGGTTTCTTAATTCTTTTCTTCGGGAGGCTGCGCTCCACTTCACTGTGTAGTGTGAATCATCGGTCGGATCAAGTAATTGTTGTAAATTGTAATCGGAGGAGATGATCACATTTTCAGTGATAATCCTATGATTTTGACATTGATTATCATTTTCCTTCAACACAAACACACTCCTTCCTCTCTGCTCTGCTGTGTGCTAAATAATAGACTTTTAGGTAATACTTTTTAACTAATATATTTTATATTTTTATTATTTATAACGTATTAATTAAATTTATCTGTTATTTTTTAAACATATTTATCTCTTCTCTCTTTGTATAAATATATTTTAAACTTTATAAATAAAAATAATAATACATATATTTTTTAATACATTTTTAAAAAAATTAAAAAATAATTTAATAAAATATTAAAATACTTCTCAATTTTATCTTAATAATAATTTCATATTTTAACTTAAAAATTATTTTAATCTTATCTAAATACAAATTTATTATACTCGTTATTTTAGTAAAGGATACCTCATATGTAAGCAAACCCAACCCAAGGCAAAGTGCAGATTTCTGCCTGTCATCCAAGCAAACCATTTTGTAAAAAATACTTTCTTTTTTTTTTATTTAAATCTGTATAGAATATAATACTTTAAAAAAAAGAGAAAAATTAAAGAAGTCGGTAACTGCTGGACAGGCCCAATTCTCAATGGACGTGGGCCAAGGCCCGTTTCGGCGACTGGTGATGGTGATGGGCCACGTGGCTTTGAATCTATGATTAAATGGTAAATCTGAACAGATCCAAGGGCAATTCTGGCAAGGGAAAGTCAAACTGGAAAGAGGCGTTTCCCCCGCTGCCCCGCACAGAGCGAACCGCAGACACGACGCCGTTTCGCTCAACTCGAAGCTTCGATATAAAAACCCACTTGCGCCGAGTATGGAGGTCTCGCTCTACGCTACCTGTCCAAGCAGCAGATCGGAGGTTCAAGCGAGAAACGATGTCGTACTATCCCCGAGACCACCGCGCCGCCGACGATGACGCCGACGACTTCGCCGAGTACGATCCCACGCCTTACGGCGGCGGATACGACATAGCCCTCACCTACGGCCGCCCTATTCCGCCATCGGAGGAGACCTGCTACCCCACCACATCCTCCGGCTCCGACAACTTCGACTATGATCGCCCCTCTTACACCTCCTCCGCCGAGCCCTCCGCTTACTCCGAAGACGTCCTCGACAACGAATACAAGAGCTATGCCCGTCCGAAGCCCCGCCCCGCTCCGTCGTCCTACAGCGGCGGCGCCGAGTACGATAGGCCTCAATCCGATTACGGGATGAACCGTCCTGGTGGAAACAGCGGAGAAGGCGAATATGGCGGGTCCGGGTATGAGAGACCCAGTTCTGAGTATGGATCTGGCTATGGTAGGAAGACGGAGTACGGGGAACCGGATCAGGGATTCGGATCCGGGTTCGGTGGAAGGCCTGAATTGGACCAACCCAGCTCGGACTATGGTTCGGGGTATGGACGGAAAAGTGAGTATGAAGGTTCGCAGTACGGATCTGGATATGGTCGGAAGAGCGAGTACGAAAAGCCAAGTTCCGAGTACCGATCTGAGCATGGTCGGAAGAACGAGTATGAAGAACCAACTTCCGATTACGGATCTGGGTACGGTCGGAAGAGCGAGTACTCGGAACCCACTTCCGAGTACGGATCATCTGGGTATGGTCGGAAGAGCGAGTACCAGGAACCACCTTCCGAGTATGGGTCATCTGGGTTTGTTCGGAAGAGCGAGTACCAGGAACCACCTTCCGAGTATGGGTCATCTGGGTTTGTTCGGAAGAGCGAGTACCAGGAACCACCTTCCGAGTATGGATCATCTGAGTATGGTCGGAAGAGCGAGTACGAGAAACCCACTCCGGATTACGGGTCTGGTTATGAGCGAAAGAGTGAGTACGAGGGGGGCGGGTCGGAGTATGGATCTGGGTATAGTAGGAAGCCGAGCTACGGGGAGGAAGAAAGTGGTGGTGGGTATGGAAGGACTGAGTATAAGACACCGGGTTATGGGGAGGAGAGGCCGAGTTATGGGCGGCCCAGCTATGGCAGCCAGGAAGGAGAGGGCTATGGCCGCCCAACCTATGGCCGCCCTGAAGAGGAGGACTACCGCAAGCAGCCTAGCTATGGGCGATCCGAGGAGGAAGATTACCGCAAGCCTAGCTATGGGAAGCGCAACGATGAGGAGGAGGAGGAGGAGGAGGGGGGCTATGGCCGTAAGAAATATGTAAGATCATCGCACCCACTTTTTGGATTGATAAAATCATGAAATTCTGAATTGGTTTGTTTTTTCAATTTTCTTTTGCTTTTAAAATGAAAAAATGCCTCTAGTGTTTTATATGATAATAGTATTCCATTAAAATTAAGAGAAAAATTTTATGAGTCTACTTTTAGATCAACTTTGATGTATAGAATAATATGTTAGGCAAAGCACCAATATATGCAAAATATGAGTACAAGGAAGAGGATGCTACGATGGATGTATCTGCAATTATAAGAGAAAAGATAAAATTAGAAATGAGGTTATTTGTAATAGGGTTGAAGGGGCTCCTATTGAAGATGAAATGTCTTACTCACAAGTGAGATGGTTTATAATGTGAGAAAAATACTAATTGAGGCTCCTATGAGAGAAGTGGATGGAATTAATCAAGTCTTTAGCAAAAGATATAGAGGAAGAGTATAAAAAAGAAGAATCTTGATGAGAGACAAATTATAAAGGTCTCATAGAAGATATGAACATAAATAGAAATGAGTGGCAAAGTAATTAGAATCTTTCTTGGTGTTTTCTAAGTTGTTGGATTTCTCTGCCTTTTGAATAGTTTCTCATGATTATGATATGCTCCGTTTCTATACCCCGCGTGTTTGTTAAAAATAATGTCTTTTAAGTTTGGTAGCTCCAGTGTTGCTAATCTTCATTAATTGGTTTAGACAAATGCATAACACTGCCAGTTACAAAATGTCAAAAATAAGGAAGTCTTAAACATTCTCCAAAAGGCTAATTCAGGGGGGCTATTGTCTGATCTGTTTCTGTGTTAACTAAAAGTGGTGTAATTGATATTGACTTTTTTTTTTCCCCTTCTCTCTAACATATGAAAAGTTTTGAGGCCAAAAGCACTAGATATACTTCTAGTTCTTGGCAATTGGCTACTGCAATAATCAACTATCACCTGTGATTCATAAGTTGTTGGAAGACAAGTTGGAGAAATGTTTTAACTTAATGACTGATACGGGAGCTCAATTTTTGAAAATTCTTGAGTTGCAAATTTTACTTTAATAATCATATTTGTTGTGGGATTAGATTGCTGCCTATTCGACTCAAGTTCACTTTCACTCTTGTGTGTCTGATCAGGCCTTGGCGGTGCCTGCCTTTGTTTGTTGTAAAAGGAATAATGTGGTACATGAAAAATGTGGTTCATAGAACAGGTCTCGTGGTTTCTTGTAGTTGTTCTGTTTCCGAAGATGATTTCATGTAGTTGGTGAAACTTAGAATTATCTCGGTTGAATCAAACTTGGCAGGGGGATAACAATTCTGACGACGAGAGCGAGGAGAAACGTAGCTACAAGCACCACCACCACCATCGCAAGCACAACGATGATTAATCGGAATACGCTTGAAGCCGCCGCCTTCTGAATGGCAGTCATGCATGCCCTACTACTCTACTAAATAAAAGAGAAGGCAAGAGAAGGCTTGTGTGCTAGTCATCTGTAAAAGGGGCATATAGGCCTCTGGTTGTGCGTGTGTGTGTGTGTGTGTCTGTCTGTTCCGCTTTTAAATGATATTCCTAAACATTTGGCTCTGTGCGCGCGTAATATCTTTTGGATGCTCAAATTCCTGTTTTTTGTCTTGCCTATCGGTTGGACTGGACATGTCTTTCTATGTTGTTCTATATATTGCGTTTCGAAAGTGTTTCAGCAAATATAAGAAGCAACGAAAGCAGAGACATTAGCTGAAGGTAATGAATTAATGTGACAAAATGAATCAGAAAAAACCACGACTCATAAAATCAATCTACCATGAAAAGCTTATTACATCACTAATGGCCAGTCACAAGATCCATACGGGAGGAAGTTCTACAGGGGGCAATGGGCGTTACCAAGTTTTGCCTCCTGCCCATTATTGATTATTCTTCAAGCCGGCCACAGAGTCGCAAGGTGAATTTTCGGCCGTGACGTCGCCGGTATTTCCATTATCCTGGCTCCCAAAAATACACCCAAATGACAAGGGGTTAGATGTGGAGCTCGCCCTTCTAAGGCCCTGTATGGTTCTCATTGCAGCAAGGGTGCTCCTGTATACGTCTCCCCTTTCTTCGCCAAGTGATGGTGGCTTATCTGCAGGGATATTTACCGTATCCTCATTAGGCGTTGGGTTCGAAACGTTTGTCTGATCTTGCTCATCGGTGGGAGATTCAACGACTTCTGCTTCCAATGGGAAAAGGAGCTCAAGTTTAGCTTCGCACTCTCGGACTAGCCTAGTGAGAGGTTCTGTTGTGAAGAAGGGCTGTTCAAGGGCGAGTTGTGTAAAATGTAGCTGCAGCAATCCCCCTGTTCTCTTGTCATACTTCTTCAAAATTTTAACTAATCCTATTGAATAGGAACAAAATGCCTCAGAAGTTATATAAACATTCCAAACCTCAAACCCCATTCAGATTTAGAACAAAGAATTTCCAGCAATAACTGATGTACCTCTTAACTTTAGCAACCTATAACATTTTGTCAGCACCACGAATCCATGAATCAATTGGCCCTTTAACAGACCAAACTGGATATAGAAGAAAAACATAGTTGAAGATTTGTACCTGCAAAATTGAGGGAGCTATAGTTTTTGAGAAGCACCATCTCTCCATGAATGGTGACAAATTCCTTGCGGATGTCCATCATCTCTACGCTGAATTCAGCCTCTGACGTGAGCTCTCCACTCTTGCTAGTCTTTTGTTTAACTTGCTCAATTCTTTGCTTCAACTCCTGTTATAAATTGCATTCAAAATTACAAAAGGCCATAGTTAAGTAGTTGGATCATCACTGGAAGTTTATCACTTTATATGTGATTCTTTAGATGCATATTTATCAAATGTGTGTATGTGGAAGCAAGGAATTATGAATCTTCAAATGCATTGGAGCAACAATATATTAACTCAACTTGTCAGGAGTCATTTGACAGAGATTTTAGTCTTCAATTTTCATTTTAAATTTTCTATGTTCAGTTTTGGTTTTCATTTATGAAAACAGGCATGTTGCTTGACAATTTTGTGTTTATTTTCAATTTTATATCTGATTATTTTAAAAAAATATATCTCTTATCCCTATCATAGCTGGCGACCAAAAGAGATGTTGAAGCAGCGGACAACTCCCAGAGATTTATGGGAGTAGTTTTCCCTTCACATAATTCCATGAGCATATCCCTGTGACGCCAGAAAAGGAGGCTGCCGTGTGGTATGATCTTATTTTTTTCTGTAAATGGTACTATCTTGACATTGAGCCATATTATATGCTGACTTGGGAAGAGATCAAGTCTTCGTTCTTAGAGGCTGATCAAAGGGGTAATCTCCAGGATGATGACAAATATGTGAGGTCCTACTTTCTGCGGCTGCAATGGGTACTGAACAGATGGCCTGGCCATGGAATACCAAATAATTTGGTGAAAGAAGTTTTCATTGATGGACAGAGGAGTGAGTACAGAGATTGGATTGCCCTGCAAGAACCCGATTTACTGGAAGTCATTGAAGTTCTCTTTCATCTGGGAGAGAGAAAGTGAGGGGTATAAGAATGGACCGGAAAGAGGATTTGAAATGCAAGTTTTGCAATTATGGAAAGCACAAGGAAAAAGACTGAGATTTAACTAGGGATCAGGAGTTTGTGGCTCAAGAGCAAGAATAACTTTGCTTCAGAAAACAAAGAATGTTGATGAAGCAGGGGAATTTATAGGTTGCCAGTGGCCACTCCGGTGGTCCTCCGGCAAAATTTGGTTGCTGGCAGTGAGTGATGGAAGATGAGAAAAAATGGAAACGAAATGAAAAAGTGAACACATCTTTTTGGAGTTTTAAAATTTTTAAAAACAAAAATAATGAACTGAATGCCATTTTCAATTTTTATTGACCAAATAGAGGAAACAAACATTGAAAAATTGAAAATGGCAAGCCTACCAAACAGGACCTAGTATGTTCAATGTCATTATTGACATTTCCAGCAACATATGTTCTTTGTCATTATTGACATTTCCAGCAACATATGCCAAACGAAAGATGGATTGATTAGTGGTCAAGAACTTGCACTTTTGGAAGGATACCAAAGAAATCCATGAGTACATGAAAAAGAACCGTATAAACACTCCATGAAATGAGCTTCACGTTATTTACAATACTACAAGTAACAAATATATGAAGTGGGCTCCAGCAAAGGTGCGCCCAATCACATAGTAGTTATACTTGAAAGGTATCTTATTTGAAAGGAAAGAAAGACCGGGGTGACAACTAATAACAGGACGAAAGTTAGTCAGCAGGAGCCTCTGGAAGCTGTGGTCCCAGGCTAACCAACAACTTAAGTGTAGGCATTAATTTGTGAAAGCTCTAATGAGTTAGCATAATGAGCAAGACAATCTGTGACTGGAAAAGCTTGTGATAGACAAAGCATCACTGATGTTTTCATTTAGGCAAAGAACTTAGTGAACCTGCACTTGCCAGGTACTTGGGTTGTCGTGTTGACATTAATGCTTTTCCATCGGTAAATTCTAATGTTATGATCTACCAATAAATGTGACAAAAACATGGGTGGTATGCGATTTATGGAGCCATATATGCCTTTATTTATGACAATCCTGAAAATAGTTTGTGATTTATGTAATTCTAATGCATTGTCATAACAATTCTGAACATAGCATGTGATTTATAAAATAATATGCCCTTTATGATAAACTCCTGATTGCTGAGGCTTGGCATATATGATTTGACCATTAGATACAAACACGCCACATAACAGATTTAAGAAATGAAAAAAAGATCATCTAGAAACAGCACTGACTAATTCATGCCAATCGACATACGGAGAGAAACAGGAAAAATAGGAAGAATTCCACCACGTAATGTTAACCGTTGCATCACCAGATTATAAAAACCAGGATCTCAAGTACCTCAAAATGCAGTCACAAGAATAGGTTGTTTTGCCTTCAGTTGATTCATTTGGAAAAATTCACAGGTAATGGTATTACAGACCTAGAGAATATAGAAGCCATTAAAAATAATTCCTTAATGAAAATTCCTTAAATTCCCCTACATAAGTATCAAAGCAAAAGGAATTTAACCAGACTATCAAATTGAGTCAAGACTGAAAGCTTTTGATTCTGCTTTTCCAAGTTGTACTGCAGTTATGAATCCAACAAAAACAGAAGAAGTAATGAAGGTGAATTGGGTGGTGACCTGAAGGCGGATGACGAATTCTTCCTCCTTGTCGACATAGAAATCGTTGAACTTTTCGAGTTCTTCGGTGAGAATCTTGACGAACCAGTCCTGGAGTTGGAGCAGCGGCGGCAGAGGGGGGTTGGGGTTGGGGAGGAGGGAATCGTGGACATCGACGTCGGAGGCGGGGAAGTGGTGCTTGAGGAGCTTCTTCAAGGGCTTGTAGCACAGGAACTTGTCCCTCCACTCGGGTAGGGTTTCTTCCAGGTGGATCCGAAACTCCTTGCCGAATTTCATCTCATTTCAAGTCTAAATTCAATTCAATTTGATGCCAAAACGCGATCGCATTCCTTCCTCGTTCGCCGATTATATGATAAGAAGGGGAAGAGAATGAATATGCGGATGAATGAATGAGAGAGAGAGAGAGAGAGAGAGAGAGAGAGGGGACGGAGAAAGTGGAGGAATCTCGAATCGGATACAACAAGAAGAGGGGATAGACGTCAACTGAATTGATGCAGGCACACAACTCTTTTTTTGTTTTTTTTGTTTATGTAAATAATAATAATAATAATAATAATAATAATAATAATAATAATAAAATATAAGGAGGATAATGGGGTAGCCAGTAGTTACGTTTGAAGCCTCAATTTGGGGTTGGGGGAGTTTATTTAAATGCAAATTCAGCCGGCATTACTCGTGAACACTACTACATATACAATGACTGTCTCAATAATCATGAGAACATAAAAGTTTATTCGCAGGACATGATCATTTTATCCGATGATCCTTCCATGAAGCACAAGCAAACACCCCCCCCCCCCCCCCCCCCCCCAAAAAAAAAAAAAAAAGAAAAGAAAGCTGAGGTGGTAAGGTAAAACGCTCTATATGATTTCCAGAGCTTGCAGAATATCAGTCTTCAAGTCTTCAAAATCTTCAATTCCAAAGCTGAACCTAACCAAATTGTCCACGATCCCATACTTGGCCCTATCTGATTGGCTTAGATCCCTGCGTCCGTCCAAGTCCAACAGTAATGACATCATCATCATCATCAACATTAACAAATTGGATGATGGATCAGCATGTTAGACAATAATCACCTTTACCATTGTTGTCTTCTGTCTGTGGATTGTCTTGTCTACAGATGGTTTTCATCCATATATATATATATGTACTTCATCATCTTATTTTTATCCTTGTCTTCCAAAAATTTTACTAAGGATAAGGTTATAAGAAATTTAAAATAGTTGTACCCACCCTAAACTAATGCCATATTTCAGCAAGGAAAAACAGAAAACTAATGACACAAAATTAGAATGGATATATATATATATTTGACAACTCTACAATCAGGGGAAGTAAAGAGAGTACCAGTAAGACATTATAGCTGGCTGAACCACAATGCTCTCACAGCCTCCGAAGGAAGGAGCAATATATGGAATTTTCAATGCATCAACAAACTTTGCTGTCCCCAGCAAGTCTCCATCAACCTGAAATGAATGAAACATAGCCTTTAAGAAATCCAAAATAGCCAAATATGCAATCAACATAAAGAAATTATATATAAAGAACTACTACCGGTGCATCAATCAGTTAATACTGACCTCAAAACTGACCACACCACCAAAGCCAGTCATTTGTTGCTTGGCAATGTGATGCTCTGGATGACTTCGCAAGCCTGGATAATAGACCCGTTTCACCTGTGAATGTGTTCAGTCAGATGGTAAAACTGATGATGCAATGAAAAATAAACCAACTTTATCCCCAACTGTCTTTCCAAAAACCGGATGAAATTGTAATTGTGGAAAAATATGACAATTATTCTCATTGAATCCCTAGACACAAATATACACGTAGGATGCCCACCTAAGTGTGAAAACAAATCTCTTAATTGGGTTATCTCCTATTTACAGTAACAACATAGATATAATCACATCATAATTATAATTTTTAAATTTATAGAATATTAACCAATTACACATATAATTAAAGTCTTAATTCACAATAGTAATGACGGTGAGACATAATAAAAATGATAATTGTTACTCAAAAAAAATGGGAGGAGAAAAAAAGCTAGCAGAAGATGGTTTCCTACTTGAGCCACTTCCCTACGAAAGGAATGCTGTACTGGTCAAGCCCGCATGGGCAGTCCAATTAATCAAGAAAGAGGGCACAAAATGCTTTTCGTGAATCTTGAACCAATGCTGAACTGGTTATGTCGATTAGAAGTACACAAGTGCACAATTGTGTACTTGGGTATTTAGGGTCAAAGTGACAGTGACAGAAATAAGTCATGTGATGCGAATACTTAGCCAAATAGTAATGCTCAGCACCTCTGGTAGGAGTGTCCTCTATAGACAAGGCTCCCCCGCTAAGCACATATTAACAACGTATAAAACTTCAATTCCACTAAGTGAGATTCAACTAAATTTTAGCTCACCCACCATTTTTATCCGGCAACATACTAAGCTTTTATACTGTGTGAGGTCATGAATTCTACTACCTCATCAATCAATTTTATCTATGATTTTATTTTTTGTAAGGCGCTTATAGTTAATATCATACTTAACTATTTCTCACTGAGTTTTTTTTACTAAATCACTAGTCACCGGTTAAACTACAAGTTGACCACAAGTTAAATCAATTGATATTCATGAGTATTGTCGACGTTCAATTTCAATCGATTGTGATTCATTTTGGGCCGCGATAAGTGACTCTGAAAATGCCAAGAAGAAGAAAAATAAAGATCTCAGATATGAATAAATACCAACAATTTTTACGTGGTTCGGCTAGAACGATGCTTACTCCACGACCGTACTCTGATTATTCTTTTTGAATGACAGTGTCTGATTATTCTCCCTTGCCCCCTTATGGTATATCTGACTCTTATTTATATTGAGGGGCATTTACAATTTGGATAACATATAGAAATATAAAGATAATATAATGGAGGATGAACAGTTCTTATCATCTGTACAAAACTGGGAGTGGGATCCTCATTATGAGGAGCATGGGTTGTTGCAGATAAAGTAAATGGACCTTACCTCTGACTTCTAAGCAGCTTTGTCATATATGCGAGCTGGAGGTTTTAGGTCAGCGATTTGGATGGTCCAGCGAATTGAGGGTTTTACTGGGAACTCGTTAGTCGATCGCTGAGAGCTCTTTATGGGATTTACCGGAAGCTCGCACGAAGCTCGCTTTATGAGTTTCGGATTTCGATGGTGTATGGGCTTTCATTGACGAGGTCGCTTGGACATTCTAGGCTCCAGGCGATTGGGCCGCCCCATTGGGTTGAGTTTGCCCCTTAAGGAGTGATGTGGGAAATGCGTATAACACAAGCCCTCCAGCTAGCGGTGCGATCTTCGCACTAGGAGTTGACATGTGCCAGCTATTAACCCACCTCTTTGACTTTTGCCCAATTGCTTCAAATCTCGTCGTTTCACGCAGCACGCATTGTCTGCGGTGCATTTAGTGCGCACGTTCCCCATTACTGCGCATGATTATGTTTGTGGGACCCACAAGCTATCGTGCGGCTGCTGGATGTGGAGCATGCGGTAAGTTATTTTTTCGATTCGACGACTGTGATTGATCAGGCTAGAGGTATAAATAGTAGGAGGTGTCTCCATTTTCCCTCTTTCACGCTATTTCGAAATCCCTTCTTGCTTTTGTCTTCTCTCGAGGCTGCCGTCACTACCACGTTTTTAGACGCTGACCATTCCCATCCGGTGCTTGCTTTGAGTTTCCATACAGACGTCAGGTTCAGTGTTTGGTAAGTTTGCTGCAACTTTCTTTATTTTCTTTTTGTAAGGCCGTCTATCATCGGTTAGCCGTCAATGGTTTCTCTAGTCTTCCCGATTCTGTTAGTGTCGCTTCCATTTTTCGGGGAAGCGACTCGAATCGGTTGGTTCGGCATCTACTGAGCCTTCAGGCACAATGATCTCAGGATTAGTTTTCTATGGAATACCGGGCTTGCGGTCGCAGCCCTTCCGCCTTATGCGACACCCTGTTACAAAGCGCTCGTGTAACACCCCACTTTCTCGGGCTTTTTATACACTAGGACAATTCTGAAATAATAATTTTTTTCTATTTAAAATTACGAGTAAACCATAAAATTGCTCTTATCCATCCTAAAATTTTCATACATTTATTTCAAAAGAGAATCATCACATACATCAAATGCGAAAGTTAGAATCGAACCTGACATCTTAACATTAATCATAAATCAAATCTTACATCATCGTTTCTTGAACTTAATCCTCAATACAAGACTATTCATCAATGGAACATAAGTTCTCAACATAACTTAATACATAACATAAGTTATCAACTAACATTAACCCTAAATAGGGTTGTACATTATCATTCCTCAAACGTCAGTCATAAATCATATCTTACATCATGGACTTTCAAAACGTTCAGAGTATAAAGTAGCAGAACTTAAATACATGTGCTACATATCATACATTCCATTCACATTCATTTCAGATTCATTTCATCATGCACTTTGCTAAGTGCCATTTCATGCCTTATTCATCCTCGTTTCTGCTACAATTTCCATCTGGAACGTTTGAATATTCCAGGGGCAAAACCCAAGTTAGATGATGAATCATCTAAGTAAGCATTCATTTAAAAATTTGCATGCGTGAGTGCAAAATGCAACAATGTCCTTTCCACTTGGCCGTTTGAGCCAATAAGCCTTTAACAACTTTCATACCGGCCTGAGCCGACGTTGCTTATTCGTACTCTCAAACATATGCAATGCATGATGGATGGTAACGTTTATGTATGTATGCATCTCAACATAGCATGTCAATGCATCTACGTGAAAACACATCGAAACATAACATGTCAACATGCCAAAACATACTTTGAAGCATACATCATATCAACATATAGGCATATTATTTCAAACAATAGGGCACGTATTTAGAAAAATACCTTTCATAAATAAATTAAGTTTGAGAAAACTAGCTTGCTTTTGAAATCTGCTTAAGCCTTGAGAAATGTGCTTTTAACCTCAAGTGCGATTGTCTCAATTTACGTACATCATCTTGATTTGCATGTCAATCATCAAAATTCACATAAGTCACTTCAATTTAAATCTCAAAACACCCTAATCATCATATTTATTTAAATAAGTATTAAAACTTATTTTTTCATAATTTCTTGTATTTTCTTTATTTTTCTTCCTATTCATTCCTATTTTTCCTCAATAAATCCAAACTAAATATTTCTTAATTATTTTCTCAAATATTTCATTATGACAATACATAAAATAACATTTCTGAATTTTTAAAATTTTTTAAAAAATTTTACTTACCTTAACTTAACCGCTTAGTCTTTCTCGATATGCGCGTTTGACCTCGAAATGTGTGCCAAAACTATTTCTTTTTTTCTTTTACAAAAATCTCCAAAAAAATTAATAAAACTTCATTTCATATGTTTCGTGATTTTTTCCCACATCTCCTCTAATTGTTTTCTATTATTTTCTTTTTCTTTTCTTTTTTTCTTTTTCTTTCCTCCTCCTTCACTATTCACCTTTTTCTTCCTCTTCTCTCCCGCGACTGCCCCTGCAACTCTGCCATGCGCCTCGCACACCAACGTCGCCGCACCTCGCTGCCTTCTTCCCGTCGCCGGCCATCTCGTCCGTCCTTGCGCCACCGCGCATCCGCCCACTGCCGCCGATCGAGGCTGTGGCTGCTGCCTGCGGCCATGGCCGCACTTGGAGCTTGTTTATGCATCGATCAAACTTTTGGAGACGTAATATATGGGGTGTTTCACCCTTTTATCCCCCCGAACGAGGGTTACACTGAGAGCCTATTGGGATACTCTCAAATATAAGGTCAACTTTTCTCCCTCATTAGGTTTGGCGAGCAGTGGGGCTCGTCCCATATATTCCTTCAGCTATTGGAACGCGGACTCAAATTCTTCTGTCTATCTGAAGTCTTCTTCCTTTTTTAAGAGCTCTAAGAACGTGGCACATTTATCAGTTTCCTTAGAAATGAAACGACTCAAGGCCGCGATCTGTCCATTAAGGCTCTGTACCTCTTTCTTCCTTACGGGTGACCTCATGTTGAGCAAAGGCTTTATTTTGTCCGAATTGGCTTCGATGCCTCTGTTATTTACCATAAACCTCAGAAATTTTCCAGAGGCTACCCCAAAGGCGCACTTGAGTGGATTGAGGTTCATCTGATAACTCTTAAGGACTGCAAACATTTCTTTCAGATCGGAAACATGGTCTGCTATTTGCTTAGACTTTACTAGCAAGTCGTCAACGTATACTTCCATGGTTCTGCCGATCATAGCTTCAAACATCGTGTTGACCAGCCTTTGGTAGGTCGCACCAGTATTCTTCAACCCGAAAGGCATGACCTTATAATAATAAAGCCCGCTGTTGGTAATGAACGAGGTGTGCTCTTTGTCGGTGGGGTTCATGGGGATTTGATTGTAGCCCGAATAGGCATCCATGAAACTGAGGAATTGGTGACCAGCTGTTGTATCCATGAGCTGATCGATTTTTGGGAGAGGAAAGTTGTCCTTAGGGCAAGCCTTGTTCAGGTCGGTGAAGTCGACGCAGGTCCTCCATTTTCCTTTTTTTTTTTTACCAGGATCGGGTTAGCCACCCAGATCGGGTAATGGGCCTATTTAATAAACTTGTTTGCCAAGAGCTTGTCCACTTCTTCTTTGAGAGCGGTGTAACGCTCAGGAGTCATTGGCCTTCTCTTCTGGCGCATTGGCTTGTAGCTGGGATCTGCGTTAAGCATGTGCAACATGACCTCTGGGGCTATTCCTACCATGTCCTCATGGTTCCATGCGAATACATCGAGGTTAGCTTTAAGGAAATTGGTAAGTTGTGATTTTACCTCGGGGGCTAGATTTTTTCCTGGCTTGAGGTGTCTTTCTTCGTCCACCTCGCTGACTGAGATATCTTCGAGCTCTTCCACCGGACTGGTGGGCCTGTCACAGTCGACCTTGCGGGGATCCAGATCGTGATTATCGCCCTTTTGGTTGATCAGTCGTGGGCTATCTTTTGCGCTGACCTTTACTTTCTTTCCTTTCACCCCTATTTTTAGGGCATCTTCATAGCAACGTCTTGCGAGGTGTTGCTCGCCTTATACACACCCTACTCCATTGGGGGTCAGGAATTTGACTGTTAGCGATCTGGTTAAAGCGACCAGATCCAAGTCGTTCATTGTCGGCCTCCCGAGCACGACGTTATATGCTGAATGACAGTCTATAATTAGGAACTTTGCCAAAGTGGTGGCCTGTCGATTTGCATCCCTGACGGTAAAGGGAAGACTAATCCGACTGATAGGGATCACTGCATCACCAGTGAATCCATAGAGCAGTTCTAGGGACGAGCTCAATTGCTCTAGTCCCAAACCTATCTGATCGAAGCATGCTCTGTAGATTACATTTACCGAGTTGCCTGTGTCCACCATTATCCTCCGTACTTTGGAATTGTCGATCTGGGCTAGTATAACGAGCGCATCGTTGTGCGGCCAATTGACGTTTCTGGCCACTTCTTCCAAGAAGACAATCTTTTCCAGAATCAGATCACCCCTAGCTCGCTTTGCGGGAGCCAGCTGCTCGCCCGATCTTGCCAACAAGACATGGTAAGCTTCACGCACGTACTTCTCACGAGATTTGTGGGAAGATCTCGCGAGGTAATGTCCACCATGAATTGTGTAGATAGTTCGTATCGCCGGTGAACGCTCGTCATCGGAGGGAGGCGGTTGCTGGGTCGGTGGTTGGCTTGGTTGATTGGTTGGTCATATCACGTAATCCTTCAAACGACCCCTTCTAATCAGGTCCTCGATGGCATCCCTTAGGGCCCAGCATTCAGAGGTGTTGTGACCCACCTCGTTGTGATACGCACATAATTTTTCCTTATTTCTAAATTTGTTGGGAGTTCTCAGCAGGTTGGGCTTCCCGAACTCCTCTTTGCTTCTTTCCATGGCGAAGATACTTTATTAGGGGTCAAACAGGGCATAGTAGCTGTCAAAGTGTCGCGACCACGAAGGTCGTTCATCTCTCTCTGCCTTGTGAGCTTGCTTGAAGACTTCATTGTTTGAGCGCTCCGCCCGAGCTTCCCTTTCAGTGTCTTCGTTATTCCTTTTCTTATCCTGGTTGGAGCCCCCAGCTTTTTCTTTCGGTCCAATGGGTTTCTTTGACCCAAAGGCGTCTTCCCATCGGATCTCCTTGGAAGGTCGTTCATAGAATTCCCCCAAGTCTTTAACTGGGGTCCTATAGATGCTCTCATAGAGCTTCCCATCTTTTCGAAGGCCGACGGAGATCGCCGTCAGGATACTTTCATCGGAGGGATCCTCAATGTTGCTCATCTCGCGTCTGAATCTGACAATATAATCCCTCAAGGGTTCGTTTGCTTTTTGGAACACTATGGCGAGGTGACATGGTGGTGCGAGCTGCCTCTTTAGGGCCCTATATTGATTGAGGAATCTCTGTTGGCATTCCTCCCAGCTGCTGATTCTACGAGGCGGAAGGCTCATGAACCAAGCTCAGGGAATGTCACCCAAGATCGCCGGGAAGGCGAGGCATTTAGTCAGCTAGCTGGTTGTCTGCAAATCCATTTGTACGTTGTACGCATCCAGGTAATCGTAGGGGTCGTCGTCCCCATTATATTCTGGCATGCTCGGGACTTTAAATTTCAAGGGAGGGGTTCGAGTTCAACCTCTCTAGTGAACGGCGTCTTGTCCCCACGGCCATTATTCTGACTGCGGACTCCTTGTCGTTTTTCCAACTGCCGAACTCTTTGATATAATTCCTCCACAGTTGAGTCCGGGCCTGCTGATTACTGGGCCTGCGATCGCCTACTTCTTTTCTGATCTGGATAGTGGTGATTTGGGAAAGGATAGTTATCCCCGATATCCTCTTCTGCAGGCGGAGGTCTCTCTTCTAGTGGTTGGCGGATCTTTTGAGGCGAAACCGGTGGATCGTGGGTAGCTCGCGCTTAAGTTTGAGCCAGAATTCTGATCGCGTCAGTGAGCTGCATCACTGTATTTTCTAACGACTCCTGGCGTTGCTTCCAGTCCTGGATCGACCCTGTCCCAACGATTTGGATGGTGGGTTGAACAGGAAATCGCGGTGGTATGCTGGTGGCGTCTCTGGTTGGCGGTGGTAAAGGGATATTCGCTGTCGAAGCAACAGGCCCTCCATTTGGTGGACAATCTCGCGATCGATCGCGGTGATTTTTTGGTGGATCAATCGCTGCCTCAGAACTTCGAGTATTCCTTTCTCTTGCCATGGCTATCGATCAAAGCGACCTATTTCTTTAGCGTCAAAATGTCGACGTTCAATTTCAACCTATCGTGATTCGTTTTGGGCCACGGTGAGTGAGTCCGAAAATGCCAAGAAGAAGAAAAATAAATATCCCAGATATGAATAAACACCAGCAATTTTCACGTGGTTCGGCCAGAACAATGCCTACTCCACGACCGCACTCTGATTATTCTTTTTGAATGGCGGTGTCTGATTATTCTCCCTTGCCCTTTTATGGTATATCTGACTCTTATTTATATTGAGGGGCCTTTACAATTTGAATAACATATAGAAATATAAAGATGAAATAATGGGGGGACAAACAGTCCTTATCATCTGTACAAAATTGGGAATGGGATCCTCATTACGAGAAGCATAGGTTGTTGCAGATAAAGTAAATGGACTCTAGGTTTTAGGCCAGCGATCTGGATGGTCTAGCGAATTGAGGGTTTTACTAGAAGCTCGTTAGTCTATCGCTGAAAGCTCGTTAGGGGTTTTATCGGAAGTTCGCAAGGACCTCACTTTATGAGTTTCGAATTTCGATAGTGTATGGACTTTCTTTAACGAGATTGTTTGGACCTTCTAGGCTCTGAGTGATTGGATCGGCCCATTAAACTGAGTCTGACTCATAAAGAGTGATGCAAAAAATACGTATAACAAGTATCAAAGAGATGGAGGATACTCAATACATAGTCACATTAAGTTCATAAAATAATTCTAATGGCTTCAACAATGCCCAAACTTCCCCCATTAGCTAAACAATGCACTCAACCAACCAAAATTCTTGATTAAAAAAATACTAAATTCAAGGGTTCAATTTTCTGGCAGTTGAAACATAAAGTTGTGCTCATTAAACTAGCATAAGCTGAAGCCTAGAAATAAAGTCCCTTTGGAATTTGAATTTCAGGTGCGTGCGCATGCGATGATATCTACTCAAGTGGAAATATTTTCTGTCAGGTTGTTGATTGTATTTTACAAGGGTCTCAGCTTTTCAAAATATTAGGTGGTATTCGTTTTCTATTTGAGTTTTGAATTTTAAATTTATTTTTAATTTTATGTCGTAACTATCTATTTTGAGATTTTTAAAAATATATTTTTTTATTATTTTAAAAAATTGTTACTTAAAATAAAAAATTAGAAAATGGGTTTATTTTTAAATTAAAAAAAAATATTTATGATATTTTATTTAATGAAATTAATTATTAAATAATAAAATTACTAGCATACATCTTAACAATAATTTATATTAAATTATACACTTAATAATATACTATATGTTATCTTATATTTTTAATTATAATATACATATACTATATTTTTTAAATTTTAAATAAATATATAATTTTATTTTCAAAATTTAATAATAAAATTTTCTTTTTTTTCCTTTCTTTTTTTTCTCTTTTCATCTTCTCTGACGCCTTGCATCTTCTCCATCACTAGCGACCACCGCCGGCTAAAAATTCACACAATCAGAGCCTACCATTAGAAACTCCAATTTAATGATTGAATTTTCGTAGATCTAATTTTTAATTTTGAGCCACAAGTGAAAAATGCATTGTCAGTCGCCATCGGCCACCATGGCCAATGGTTTCTAGTGATCAAAGGCAAACACCTGACACTCAAGGGTCTATCAACCAACATATCCAAAAACTAGGAAGATTGAATGGTCAAATTTTCTTAGATCTAAGCTTAAACATTCGACCATACCCAACATTTGCCTATATATGCACTGTCAATCACCATCGGCTACCATGGCCGATGGTTTTAAGCAATCAGAGGCAACCACTTAACACCTAAGAGCCCATCAACTAATATATTCAAAAACTAGCAAGAGAAAGAAAAGAATAGATGAGAGATGAGGGAAAAAAAGAGAGAGGAGACAAAACCAGCAAGAGAGCGATGGGGGGTGATCGACGATGACTCGCACTGTTGGTGGTGGGCACGATCAATGACGGTGGCGGTCAACGGCCGAAGGAAGAGAAAAGAAGAGAAATGAGAGAGATGAGAAATGCTAGGTATGTGCAAGATTGGGAGGGGGGAGGTTGTGTGTTTTCCGCGTATTGGTTGTTTTCAGTGTGTTTTGACTAAAAATATTCAAAATAATAAAATGTTATTTTTTTGGGTTTTTTTTATAATTTTTTTATTTTTGAAAATAATAAAATAAATGTGTTTTTAATATTTTAAAAAATCAAAAACTTAAAACAAATAAAAAACGAGAAATAGAACACATTCTTAATATTTGTTAGTGATGGGATTAACATTAAATCTGATATCCACCGTGATGAAAGTACGACTAGAAGGGATACCACTTTACAACGTATGCAAACTACCAGAAATCATAGATCCTGATTCCACCCAGTCCTTTCTATACTTAATTTCCAGCATTTGCCAGTTGAAATATGCCCTTGTGAGTTATATGTACAGAATAATAGTCAATGAAAATTTTACAGATTTTGGAATATTTTGCCCCCAAAAGCAACGGCAATTGAGGCAGTTTTAAGTACCTTAGGATGTGCCCCTAAAATCTCGGCCATCCTCAATGCTGTTGAGTTCTGCTGCTGCACACGAAGATGCAGTGTCTTCATCCCTCGAATGATCAGATACGCGGCATTCTGAAAGTAGAAAAATAAGTTTGATTTATTACTTTAAGTAAGTAATTTGCACTTTTCATGGCGTCCAGTTCCTCCCCGAGTTTAGAGTTAGCTTGATGGGCTTCTAGCATATTTCTCTGAGCCAACTCTAGATCCTCGCGAGCTTGAGCCTTAGCCTCGTTGGCAAGTTTTGCTTCTTCTTGAGCCAGCTCAACTGATTTGGTGAGGATATATACACTATGCTCAAAATCTGCTAGTTTTGAAGAAAGCGACTCGAGCCCTAGAAGCCTTTCAACCTCGGACTCTAGAGAGATAATTCGGGTTCGGAACCCTAACTCTCTTCAGGCGATCAAATCTTGAAAACCTAAGAGGTTCTGAAGAACGGGGACAAAATGAGGATCAAGGCCTATTAGTGTGAAAAGAATTCAAAAGGAGAGGGCGGATGGAAGCAAGCTACCTTGAGAATCTCGGCATAATAATATGGTTTGCCCGCAGTAGGAGAAGTACTGCAAATAGCCAAAACTTCAATAGGAGCCTCGGCCGCCTCAGATGTGGAAGTCGCCTAAGACGAAGGAGGGAGAGAAGTCGACTATATTCTTCGCCGTTTCGTCTTTCGAGCTATTATCTTTCTTGCCGACAGAGCGGAAGCCCCCTCCAGCAAAGCTTCTCTTGTCAATTTTGGGCGCCCTTTTGGTGCCAGTGGCGTCAAAATCCGCTTGAAAACAGAAGGGATAAGAATGCTAGGAGGCATCGAGGGGGGCTTCGTACCTGCAAGAGGCCTGATCGCCTTGGGCCTACGCCCTAGCTGTCTCCATGGCTTGAGAGATGGTCTCAGTGTCCTCGCCGAAAGGGCTCTGCGTGGAGGTGGGGGCAAAAGCAATGGATTGTTGAATGGGAGGAGGATTTTTCCTATTCCCGGGGTAGGTCATCCTGTGGAAGGGTCTTTCAAACACGCTTCAGTGTTGTCCTTGGGAGCCTCTTGGAAGGTCTAAGGGTCCCCTTCCGCCATCTTCCTTGATCGAGACGAAGCCGAGGATTTTCTGTTTTTGGTGCTCTTCGGGGCTTGCTCGGGCAGTGCTGAGGGTCCACGACCTTGAGAAGGTTTAGGAGCCTTCTCGAAGTTCTTCTTGCTCTTGGAAGAAGCCGAGGGGCCATTCCTTTAAGGGAAGTCCAAGACCACCCCCTCAGTAACGGGAAAGTAAGTTATCTCCCAAAGATTTTCAACTGTGAAAGAAGTAACACTGAAGATTAACACATGATGGGGATGAAAAAATGAGGAAGAAAGTGAAGGGCAAGAGTTTACAGTTTTCACCGTCTAGGCCCGCCTCGGTAAGGGTTAGGTTAGAAAGCCATCCCTCTTCCCAGTTCTGGTTGATCTTCATGAGCCTGCCGGCTGGTTCTTTGATGTCTTCGATGTTCGGATGTCTGTGCTTGGTATCTAAAGTCCACCCATTGCACACGAACCAAATTTCTTGAGAGGAGTCGGACGATCGGGGACGGACGAAGATGAAGAGCTCTTTCCAGTCGTCTAAATCTTTCGATCCTCCGGATTGCATGAGTGTCGAGGCTTTGATTTCGAGTTCGGGGCGCTCTTTTATAGCAATGAGGCAACCTTCCTTTATAATTCCGAGGGAGATAGAGATCCAGCCCCCTAGGTCGCGATTGGTAGTAAAAAAGTAGTCAAAAAGATCTCCTGAAGGCTCTATTTTGCTGAAATAACAGATAATGATGAAGCCCATCAAGTACCGTCATCCGAAGGGAGAGAGCTGGGCTAGAACAATGGTAAGATATTGGAGTAAGGACATCACCCTACCTCGAGGAGGAAGGCAAAAGCCCCTATCAAAGGCGCATTTGTAAACACAGAGGCGACCAGAGACGGGGTGGCATGCTCGCAGATGGCTGTTGAACTCCACCTCCCACTCCATGGGGATGTTGTATCTCTCTTTGAACTGTTGACACTCCAATTCGTTCATCCATTGACAGGGAATGGAGGCGACCGGATGGTTCTCCCACTTGGCAAGCTCCACGCCGTTTGAGTTAAGTTTCCCTGACCTAGTAATCGCCATCACAGAAAAATGGGAGAAGGAGAAGGAAGAAGGTGCGAAGAAAAAGAGAACGATTGATAGCACAACAAGAGACTAAAAGTTGAGATGAGTCAGAAGAAAGAATGAACAGAAGAGTAAGAAACCCTATTTAAACCATAAGGGTAGAAAGCCAAATGGGCAAATAATGATGAGTAATAACTATCCAAAATTGGTGCGGCTCGAAAGACGAAAAGGTTTGCACAGCGCCTTGGGAAGAGGTATTGCCATCGGAACAAATCGGTACTTGTGCCCCCCAGACACGCACGAGAGAAAAAGACACCTCAACATTTCAGGCTCTAGAGACATTAACCCTCGGATGAAAAGGAGCTGAGCTTCGGAGAGTTCAGCACTCCTAGAGCCATTTGAGTCGAAGCGCTCAAGGAATGAGGGGGCAAGTGATGAGGGGAATACCTTCAGGTCCATAATTATTCCAATACCCCGGGTATGCAACCATTGACAGCAGTGCCACGTGTCTGCTAAAGAGGTACTTCACCGATGTTATCTTACTTGGGTCTAGGGAGGGACACGTGACAGATATGTATCACCACGCCAGTTGGCCTGATGCTCGGCGAGGAATTCTCCGAGTTTCTTGGGATCAATCATCCCGTCGAGGATCATGGAGACAGGGGCTCTCCCGAGCTTTTCGGAGGCGGTTACAATTACGGAATCCTTATCAATAAGATTCTGAGAACGGGAGGATAGAGATCCCGAATATCTCTCCAGAATCCTTATCTTAGCATGAGGATAAAAGAGAAGGAGCGTGAGGAGGTAAGGGATCAAACTTTTGATTTCTCGAGCATAGGGAGTAATTCTGAGGTTCTTAATGTGATAATCGAGCATAGGGAGTAATTCTGAGGTTCTTAATTTGATAATCTGACTTGATCGTCGGAGATAAACCGGGGGAGCTAGTCCCTGTCTCCATTGCAGGTATTCTAATAGAGGCAGAAGAAGGTGATCGACCACTGCATCATTAATTATGTAATTAAAGGCAATAATTGGTCTTAAATAATAATGAATGAAAAGAGGTTTTTACCAGCTTGGTTTGAAATTTTTGGAAAGATTTTCTAATTCCCCAAAATTTAGATATATATATATATATAGTGATAGTGCATGGGTTGTAAGTTGGTAACTAACTGTACGTAATTGTAATTGAGTATTGTACTGTATCGGTTAGGGCTAATGTAAGATTTATGATTTGGATAACAAAATCCTAATAAAAATATTTATTTATACGACATTAATCAAGCAAGCAGGACGCCACAGCAGGCAGGCAGGCAGGCAGTGTCTACTTCTTTGAACGCGGAATGAGACACGAAACCAACCGCAGTAAAGTCTACCATTAACGCCTCTGACTTCCATTTGCCTTCCCAGATAGATTTTGTTGTTTCGAAAAGGAACTCTTTATAATAGCAGAGAATCTAAATATTTTTCTCGCAACTTTTTCCTTCAAAAAAATTAAAAAGGTTTGACACAAATTCAGCCAGCATTGCTCATGAACACTACTACATATACAATGACTGGCTCAAGAATCATGAGAACATAAAAGTTTATTCGCAGGACAGGATCATTTCATCCGATGATCCTTCAATGAAGCAACCCCCCTCCAAAAAAAAAGTAAAAGAAAACTGAGGAGGTAAAACGCTCTATATGGTTTCCAGAGCCTGCAGAATATCAGTCTTCAAGTCTTCAAAATCTTCAATTCCAAAGCTGAACCTAACCAAATTGTCCATGATCCCATACTTGGCCCTATCTGACTGGCTTAGATCCCTGCGTCCAAGTCCAACAGTAATGATGACATCATCATCAACAATAACAAATTGGATGATGGATCAGCATGTTAGACTGTCTTGTCTACAGATGGTTTTCATCCATATATATATGTTCATCATCTTATTTTTATCCTTGTCTTCCAAAAATTTTCTTCCCAGGAATTCTTAACTAAGGATAAGGTTATAAGAAATTTATAGTAGTTGTACCCACCCTAAACTAATGGCATATTTCAGTAAGGAAAAACAGAAAACTAATGACACAAAAGAATGGACATATTTGCCAACTCTACAATCAGGGGAAGTAAAGAGAGTACCAGTAAGACATTATAGCTGGTTGATCCACAATGCTCTCACAGCCTCCGAAGGAAGGAGCAATATATGGAATTTTCAACGCATCAACAAACTTTGCTGTCCTCAGCAAGTCTCCATCAACCTGAAATGAATGAAACATAGCCTTTAAGAAATCCAAAATAGCCAAATATGCAATCAACATAAAGAAATTATATATAAAGAACTACTACCGGTGCATCAATCAGTTAATACTGACCTCAAAACTGACCACACCACCAAAACCAGTCATTTGTTGCTTGGCAATGTGATGCTCTGGATGACTTCGCAAGCCTGGATAATAGACCCGTTTCACCTGTGAATGTGTTCAGTCAGATGGTAAACTGATGATGCAATGAAAAATAAACCAACTTTATCCCTAACTGTCTTTCCAAAAACTGGATGAAATTGTAATTGTGGAAAAATATGGCAATTATTCTCATTGAACTGGTAGACACATATATACACAGGATGCCCACCTAACTATGGAAACAAATCTCCTAATTGGGTTATCTCTTATTTATAGTAACATAGATAAAATCACATCCTAATTACAGCTTTTAAATCTACAGAATATTGACCAATCACACATATAATGAAAACCTTGATTCAAGACAGTAATGACGGTGAGACATGATAACAATGATAATTGCTACTTGAAAATAAATGGGGTGAGAAAAAAAGCTAGCAGAAGATCATTTCCTACTTGTTCCACTTCCCTACGAAAGGGATGCTATAGTGGTCATGTCGATTAGAAGTGCACAATTGTGTACCCGCGTGTTCAGGGTCAAAGTGACAGTGACAGAAATAAGCATGTGATGCGAATGCTCAGCCAGATAGCAATGCTCAACTCCTCTACTAAGAGTGTCCCCAGTAGACAAGGCTCCTCCACTAAACACATCGATTAACAACATATAAAGCCTTAATTCCACTAAGTGGGGTCCACCTAAATTCTAGCTCACCCATCATCTCTATCCCACAACATACCAAGCCTTTATACTGTGTGAGGTCATGAATACTACCTCATCAATCAATTCTATCTATGAGTTTATCTTCTACAAAGACCTTACAGCTAATATCATACTTAATTGTTTCTCACCAAGTTTTTCTTAGTAAATCAACACCAGTCACCAGTTAAACTACAAGTTGACCACCAGTTAAATCAACTGATATTCATGAGTATCAAAGAGATAGAGGATACTGGATACCTTTTTACATTAAGTTCACAAAATAATTCCAATGGCTTCAACAATGCCCAAACTTCCCCCACTACCTAAAAAATGCACTCAACCAATCAAAATTCTTGATTAAAAAAATACTAAATTCAAGGGTTCAATTTTCTGGTAGTTGAAACATAAAGTTGTGCCGATTAAATTAGCATCAGCTGAAGCCTAGAAATAGAGTCCCTTTGGAATTTGTATTTCAGGCGTGTGAGCATGGGATGATATCTTTTCAAGTGGAAATATTTTCTGTCAGGTTGTTCATTGTATTTTACAAGCTTCTCAGCATTCCAAAATATTAATGTTTCCTCAGGATGGCATTAACATTAAATCTGATATCCACCCTGATGAAAGTACGACTAGAAGGGATACCACATTACAAGGTATGCGCAAACTGCCAGAAATCATAGATCCTGATTCCACCCAGTTATTTCTATACTTCATTTCCAGCATTTTCCAGTTGACATATCCCTTGTGAGTTATATGTACAGAATAATAGTCAATGAAAATTTTACAGATTTTGGAATATTTTGCCCCCAAAAGCAATGGCAATTGAGGCAGTTTTAAGTACCTTAGGATGTGCCTCTAAAATCTCGGCCATCCTCAATGCTGTTGAGTTCTGCTGCTGTACACGAAGATGCAGTGTCTTCATCCCTCGAATGATCAGATACGCGGCATTCTGATAGTAGAAAAATAAGTTTGATTTATTACTTGGAGGCCAAGTTCAAAATTCAAATTTAGAAACACTGAAAATGAAATGGATAACTTACAGGGTTAAGTGCACCACCCAGAACGTGATGAAAATTACGAACTACTGAAATTAATTCCTCAGAACCACTGATGTAACCTGCAAGGACCTACAACAAGACAGTGCCAAGTTAACACTTCACTCAAATGTATCTTATGAGTTAAAAAGGTCAGTAAATCCTCTAACTAACAAGATTTGCAAAGAAAGTAACACACATCATTATGTCCAGCAATGTACTTTGTTGCAGAGTGCAAAACAAGGTCAGCACCAAGGGAAAGTGCCTTCTGATTGAAAGGTGTTGCAAATGTTCCATCTATGCAGACAAGAGTTCCTTTATCATGGCAAAGTTTTGAAACTAATTTGATGTCAACACATCTCAGGAATGGATTGGTTGGAGACTCGGTGAAAAAGAGAGTAACCTGCATCAAATAATAATGCAAGTCAGTAAAACAAAGCCCAATACAGCTAAATATGATAATTAGGAGGTAATTAATAAATTAAAAACTTCTTCAATACCAACTTTATTTTTATCTAGAGCAGATTCAAGGGCTTCCACATCTGCAGGGTCAATGACAGTAGCCTGCATTTCAGTAATAAAGAAAATCAAGAAATTGAGCGCGTGTAAAAATTACTAAGCATAGAACAGCTAGACCTTAGGTGCAGCCAAAACACCACTAATTATCAGTGACAGGTTATCAACATCCATTAACCTGAAAATTTTTCAGTAATAACCTTAAAATTCAGCAACAAAAGAGGTACAAAAACTTATGTTGGAAAAACTGAAGGTAGAAAAGTAACAATACAATTATGATAAAAAATAATTAAGCTCGAGGCATGATGCCACTGTCCTAAAAGGTAGATTCCGCCACACACAATAATGATTATATCAAAAGCGGCTACCCCATGATACAACAATCTCTTACTAGCTACAGAGCAATAGTAGTACAAGGTAGCAGAAACAACAAAAGAAATAAAACCCAGCAAATGTTGATACAAAAGAGGAAGCAATACAAAGTATTAGAGAGGAAAAAGTAATGAATTGAATATATCTCAGAGTCTGGATGAGATGCTCTATTTATAGAGGAAAAGTGAGCAAAATTTCAACTTGCCATTTTCCAGTCGAAATTTCAGTAGTAAATTAAATTGAATTTGTCAGTGAGCAATTTCAACTTGCCAACCTCCAGCCGAAATTTCAATAGTAACCACAAAGTTTAATTCGTGGAAGAAGGTGCTGGAGAATGGTGGAAGAAGGAAAGGGAGGGCTTCTAGAGAAAGGTGGATGACCAATTTCACAAGCCCTCCCTTTCCTTCTTTCTCCAGAAGCCCTCCCTTTCCCTCTTCCACCTTTCTCCATCACCCTCTTCCACAAATTAAGCTTTGTGGTTACTACTGAAATTTCGGCTGGAAGTTGGAAAGTTGAAATTGCTCGCTAACAAATTCAATTTCATTTACTATTGAAATTTCGGCTAGAAAATGGCAAGTTGAAATTTTGCTCACTTTTCCTCTATAAATAGAGCATCTCATCCAGACTCTGAGATATCTTCAATTCATTACTTTTTTCTCTCTAATACTTTGTATTGCTTACTCTTTTGTATCAACATTTGCTGGGTTTTATTTCTTTTTGTTGTTCCTGCTACCTTGTACTACTATTGCTTTGTAGCTAGTAATACAAGAAGAGATTGTTGTATCCTGACGGTAGCCGCTTTTGATGTAATCATTATTGTGTGTGGCGGAATCTACCTTTTAGAACAGTGACATCACGCCTCAAGTTGAATTATTTTTTATCATCATTGTATTGTTACTCTTCTACCTTCAATTTTTCCAACATGTTTTTATCCACCAAGTACTTTACAGATCTGAAATTGGTCCTCCACCTCATATGCAACACCATACCAACAACCCGAGAGGGGGAAAAACATACCTTGATCCCCATTTTGGGAAGGAAAGTTTCAATGAATATCCGAGTCTTCCTATAACAATCTGTTGTCGTTACAATATGCCCACCAGCAGGAACCAATGCCAACAACATGACAGTACTGGCACACATTCCTGATGCCATTAACAAAGTGGACTCAGCTCCTTCAAGTGCGCTGTTTCATTAGAAAGAACAAAGGCCTTAATATGTATTCATTTGCACAATTGCTACACTGAAAAAAGGAATTGAAAAGGAAGACCTTATCTTTTCCTCCAAAACTTCGGTTGTTGGGTTTCCATACCGACCGTATTCAAAGCTTTTGAGGCGTTTCTCCTACCACAAAGATCAAGGAACCACATCAGTTACCAGGTTAAATCCCAGCTTGCAAGCAGCATGCCTTGTTACCATCCATGTTAAATACCCAAACATAACTGATAAAGTGCCATTGCGCATGAATTGTGGCTTTATTATTTTATGTCAGCCAACCTCTTGAACGGAGTAGTTAGTTAAACATTTTAATTTCAGTGGTAATAATTTCTCCTAAAGCAAAGATTGAAGGACCAATTCAATTCACCAAGTTAAGCCCTGCTAGCGAGTATCATGCCAGTGTTTCCATATTAAACTTGCCAAACAAAGCTGATGAAGTGTCATTGCACATTAACTGTAGCATTGCTAATTTTACATCAGCGATCTTCTTGAATGGATTAGAAAGTAGACATGTTACCTTCAGAGGTAATAAGAAATATTTAATCACAGAGAAAGTTAGAAAACATGAAGTTCTATTTTGCTGCAGTGACTACTTTTCTTTGCAGAAGCTGAGCAACAAAGTATGACAAGTTGTCATTTAAAAGTTCAATTTTATTGTTTTTTTATTCTGTTTGATAAAATACTAAAGTTCATGATGATGTGTCCTATTTTGAGCCCCCCTTGCATAATGAAATTTTATACTAATAGTGCAACAATAACAACGTATCAAATCTTAATCCACTAGTTCAGTATGCACTAATAGTGCATGGGAATTAAATCCAACATCATCAAACTTTCAGCTGGTACAAGGAAGGACATTTAATGCTGAATTAGCAAATAGAATCATGGCATATACCTTATAATCAATGACCTCAGAAGTTTTCTTGAAGAAGTACGCAGACGTATTGACTACTGGGGTAGTTATTGCATCCGTAACTATACCGCGACCTAACCTTTCACCTGATCAGAACGAGAAAGGAAGCATCAATGAATGCCTAATCACAAGTTAATTAATCACAAATACTGCAGGGTAATCAGTCAGGAAGATGCAAAAGGCAAAATGAATCGATCTGGAAGGGTACCATTCACTGGCACCACCAAAAAAAGTGGACCTTTAAACAAGGAATCCTAATTGGTCATAAAAAATAAAAAATCACTAAAATCTTTCCCAGTATAATAGCGTAGACCCTTAAAGAACAGGATATAGGAAAGAAGATCAACTAAACGAATAAGAAAAACAGAAAATCTTCGAAGGATATACAGAGGCGCACCAGCATGAATAGCGACGCTCGCATCGGAGCTCAGAAATGAATATGTCTTCAAATTGTTTAAACCGTGGACCTGTACACTATTATCACTACAACAACTATTACCAACCACCACCACCTCCTCATCCCCCGTCGCAACCCCAAGCGGCGCGATGGCGGCGGCATCGACTGATTTAGTCGAGGCCGCCGGGGCAAAACCAGCCGCCTCCGGATTGTTGGACCACGAAGCCGCCACCACCTGAGCGACGCCGATGTTGCCGCAGTTCCTCCGAGCCTTGTTGCTCAGCTGCCTCTGGAAGTTGGGAGGAAACCTGAAGATCAGCGAAGATATGCCGCATGCAGCGAACGATCCGCGGCTCTCCCCAACCCTCACCTTGCGGGAGCTCTGATTCTCCGGGCGATGGAGGCCGGGGAAGTCGGGATCTGATCGGCACTCGAACGACGGGAAAACCCTAGCACAACCGGACACGGCCATTGCAAGGTCGTAATTTCAAGTTCCCTGTCCGTCTCCTCTTCGAATACAAGTGGAAAGAGAGAGGCTCTGAAAGGATCTCTCTGCTCTGGACTCGGAGACTGGGCGAGGAGAATTGGGGTGGCTTCCTCGTTTTTATTTTATAGGGACCAGATACCGGTGAGTCGGACCAGTAGCATCTAGTTGTCTTTAACCTCCGATTTAGGGTTCTAATCTTCTTGTTAACTATAGTTAGGTTAGCTTGCTGATTTCGTGAGAATTATTTATTAAATTTATTTATAAATATAACATTTTCCAACAATAAAATAGCTGCAACACAACACAGCGTCCCGATCCCTTTGTTACCATCAAAATTTCTTAAAATAAATTTGCATTCAGATTTTATTCAAATTGTCAAAAGTAGAGTCAAAAATTGTGATTAACATAATAAAAACACAGTTGAACAAAGCAAGAAAAACAACCCAAACGAAGCCTTCTTAAGTTAGGGACTGGCCGACAAATAAACCTAAATGATCCGCTCATCTAATCAAAATTAAAGTGGGACCCTGACCACCATTTTGGGCAATAATCTGATATATTAGTTTCCTTTTAATAGGATGATGATGATGGTTGATATTTGATGACAACTCGTAAGTGAAAGATGTCAAATGCATAGTCAGACCCCGTTGTTGCCACTAACATCTTATCTTATTTATAAACATACTATGATAAAACTATAAATTATAATTTCTCTACCCATCAATTTATTATCTATCATTATATATATATATATATATATATCCTCAACCAGTCATTTTTTGCGTAATTTTGTAGTAAAAATACCACCAAAATAATGCAATAATGATAATTTTGAAATTTTAATATGATTTTTTTGTTTGAAAAAAAAACAAAAATTATTATTATTATTATTATCATAAACTAGTAAACTTGTAAGGCCCTTTAATTTTTACAAAGTTGGTGGGCCCATCGTGAAGGAAAATCCTTTTACGTAGTTGATGACAATTGGCCACAAAAAGCGTGAAAGGCATTGAAATTGACGGGAGACTAACCTTACTTAATTAGCTAATATGACTAATTAGATACCGCGTTATTCACTCTGCTGCTGTTTGGAACGGTAATATTTATTAATTAAGATATATAAAATATTTTAAATTTTTATTATTTTTAATTTATTAATTAAATTTATCTTATCAGAATCAGGTAACTTTTTATTTATTATTTTTTAAATATGTTTATCTTTCTCCTTCTAGATAAACATATCTTGAATCTTACATATAAGAAAAAAAATGATGCATATGTTTTTCAATGTATTTTAAAAAATTTAACAAATAATTTGATAAAAATCTTTTAATGCTTCTCACCCTTATTTTGACTATTTTATATTTTAGTCTGAAAATTATTTCAATTTTATTTTAATATAACTTTATCTTAATTATTTTAACAAATACTATCTAAGTAAGCAAAAATGTTTTTTATTCTATTTGTTAATTTTATCTGATAATCTTTAAAAAAAAAAAAATCAGGTGACTTCTTATAATTTTTTAGATAAATTTCTCTTTTTTTTTTCAAATAAATTTATCTTAAACTTGAAAAATAAGAAAAAAATGACCTATATATTCCTAATACATTCAAAAAAATTTAACAAACAAATAAAAATCTTAAAATATTTTTCACTTTTATCTTAATTATTATATATCTTAATTTAAAAAATTTTTAAATTTTATTTTGATATACTCATATTAAACGGGCCTCTTCAAATCAAAGGTTAAATGGAGTGAAAAATTAATTTCTAATTTATAATCACAAACAAAGACGTTTTGTCTGTTTTGGTCTAGTAATATTGGGTTATCATTGACCGTGTGTAAGATATTAAAAATTAGACTTGGTCCTACCTAAGCCAACAGATAGTGACAAGATTTGGGTTGGTGGAAGGAAAGGAGCCATATTTGAATCTAGTGGTCCATTGCAGTGATTGGCTTAGGGGAAATATGGTCATCAATTTACAATCATCCAGCTATATGTAGTAGTCCAGTACTGAAGGAAAATATACGAAGGACGATGGACCCATTTTCTCCTTTGAATTTGAATATGCTGTCTCGCCTGGTCCAATTTACAAAATATTCCTACTAACCCCTCCCTCCTCTTTCTTCTGCTTTATACTGTTTTGATCATAGTCATAAATTACGGGTCAATAAGGGAATGATGTTGAAATGGGTGGCTGCTGACACAATTTGCAGAATAAACAACGACCGGACCATCCCAAGTTGATGCCATTCAAAGAACCAATGATTCTTGTTTCTTAATTGAATGTTAATTCTTAAAGAAATAGTTACGATTCAAAAACACCACAAAACCAAACACGGCCTAAAGATGTTGTGTTCTGTTGTTATTGAATGGAGTTGGGATCATGTTATTTTAAGGCATCTTTGTGGAGTTAGATATATAGTGATGAATAATTATGGGATTTGATCATGTATTTACAGAAAGATTAGCAACTGAACTGTCCATACAATGGTGTGTGAGTGTAAATGCTTTATGAGATGAGAAAGAGTAGACAACGCTGGGCTGGCTCGCTGGTTGGCCACCACTGCCATATGCTGGATGGATTAGACAAAAATGAAAAGGAACCTAAGGGCCCATGGCATCCACATTAGCTTCTACGAAAGTTTAGATATTTTTGTGGCGAATCGTGAATATTGATTGGTCTCGGCTCCCCTGCCGCTACCACTTGCAGAAAGTTCATGTTGAGCACTGATACTCAAATCTTAGGCTTAAAATCAGAATATCTCAATCACAAACACACGATGAAACAAAAGGAATGAAAGCTTTAACAGTCATTCATGCGAAACAGAGGTAAGCTGAACTGAAACGAAAAAACGAAAAAGAGACTCACAAGATTTTACCGTGGTTCACCCAAATAGGACTACGTCCATGTTGAGCTCCAATATGGAGAGTTCACTGCACTAATGATTGAATCAAAAATACACCCACAGAAAACCCCTCAATCTCTCTGTACTTACAGTGGTTCGAGAAACACAAAACTTGCCCAATAATCACTCAAACAGATTAAGAGGCATAAAACCCTATCGAACCATATAACTATAAAGCTATACAAACATTTACAGAGAAAGAAAGAAAAGAACCGAAGCAAAACCAGATAACCCTAGGTCAGAGACGAAGGGTATCTCTCTCTTCTCGATCCCTATTCTCTTCTTTGATTGACTTTTTTCTCTTTCGCCTTAAACATCTGTCCAGACCATATCCCGAGGAGAAGATAAATAGCGACGATGGAGGGCTGGGATCAAGAATCATAAAGCATGGATGGATGGCTCGGATCAGATCGTGCAAGCACGATATACAATATTCCAACAGAATAAAAGCAGACGGACAAGTGAGAAGAGAAGAGGGGTTGATAATGCTAACGGGCGCCATCAGAGGGCAGCTGATGGTTGCCACGTGCTGCCCTCCAATTGGCTGCCATATGGCAGCTCAAGGTTGCAGCACGCGGCCCTCCACCTGCTTACCCCAACGACATCGTTTGGGGCTTCACTAATAACAATCTCCACCTTGAAGCCCAAACAAGAGGTGAATCTGAAACTCTCACAAGTGCAGCATGCTACAATCCATACCTTCATTGCTCTGGTTGATTTGATCAACCAATTCCCACGTGCAGCAAGTTCAAGCAGTGCTTAAACTTGGTTGCAGTTAGAACTTTTGTTCCCATGTCTGCTGGGTTGTTTTCTGTAGGCACCTTCAAAATACTCACAGTGCCATTAGCTATTAAATCTCTAACATAATTATACTTTACCTCAACATGCTTTGTTCGTTCATGATATACCGGGTTCTTGGAGAGGTGAATGGCACTTTGACTGTCTGAGAACACAGTCACTTTGTCTTGTAGCAACTGGATCTCCTTTAATAGACCTTGTAGCCAAATAGCCTCTTTAAAAGCATCAGTAACAGCAACATACTTAGCCTCGGTGGTGGACAAAGCCACCAGAGGCTGAAGTTGGGATTTCCAATTGATACAATTTCCACCCAAGGTGAAAAAGTATGCAGTTGTTGATTTCCTTGAGTCCCTATCACCTGCAAAATCAGAATCTACATATCCCACAAGATTAAGAGTATCAAATCTTCTTTTATAACACAAGCCAATGTCTATAGATCCATTAATATACCTTAACATATATTTTAGTGCATCCCAATGAGGTTTACCTGGATTTGACATATATCTACTAAGCAGAGATATTGAATATGCAAGATCAGGTCTAGTACTAATCATTGAATACATAACTGTTCCGATTGCATTGGCATAAGGGATATCTTCCATTTTAACTAATTCAGAATTAGTTGTGGGGCATTGGGATTTAGATAAGACAAAGTGACCAGCTAAGGGGACCCCTACAGTTTTACAATTTTGCATACCAAATCTTTGAACAGCTTTAATAAGATAGTCATTTTGATGAATTTTCAAGACTGATTTACTTCTTTCTCTTTCTATTGTCATTCCTAGAATTTTCCTAGCATGTCCTAAGTCCTTCATATCAAAATTAGTGTTTAACATTGACTTTAACTCACTAATTTTTCTTTTGGACTTACTAATTATCAAAATATCATCTACATACAGCAGTAGATAAACAGGAATATCTGAAATTACGAAGTAGAAGCAGCTATCATATTGACTTCTTTCAAAACCAATCCCTAAGATAAAACTATCAAACTTTTTATACCATTGTCTTGGGGATTGTTTTAATCCATACAAAGATTTTTTCAGTAAGCATACATGTTCAGGATGAGTTTTATCAATATAACCAGTTGGCTGAAACATATATATGCATTCATCAAGATCACCATGCAAGAAGGCTGTTTTAACATCTAATTGTTCTAATTCTAAATCAAATTGAACAACAACAGCAAGCATTATGCGAATGGTCTTAAATTTTACTACTGGTGAGAAAATTTCATTGTAGTCAATACCCTCCCTTTGAGTAAAGCCCTTAGCAACTAATCTAGCTTTATATCTAAGTGGATCAGTGGGAGACATACCTTCCTTTAATTTGAACAGCCATTTGCACTGGATCAGTTTCTGCTTTTCAGGTTTGGGGACCAAAATCCAGGTGCCATTTACCTTGAGGGAGTTCATTTCCTCATCCATGGCTTGTCGCCATTTGACACCATCTTTGGAGATGATAGCTTCCTCATATGAGGCTGGCTCACTGCTCCTTAATTCCTTTCCAGCAATTAGAGCACAGTACACTAAGTCAGAGTAAGCATACCTCGCAGGGGGTCTAGAAACCCTCCTGCTCCTATCACGGGCTAGCTGATAGCCACTGAGGTCTTGGGGTGAGCTATGATGCTCCACCTCAATCTCAGGTTCATTTTCTTGTTCCTCTTGATCATCATCATGATCAGAGACATCATGAGACATAGACAAGGTAGCATCTTGTTGAATTTGCTAAGGTGAAGATGGAGCAATGATTAGTGGTTAATTTTGTAAAAATTTTGGTATAATTATACCCTTCTTTCGATCTTAAATATGGTTTAAATTAGATATTAATATATATTTTATGGTTATATGCAAGTTTAAATTGAAAGATAAATGAAATGAAGTTCTAAAGTAAATAATAATAATATATAAAATTATATATAATACATATACATCATTATATGCATGCATGTACTATATATATAATATAATCTAATATATATGTGTGCTATGTGTAATACATATATATAATATATAATTTATTAATAATATTAAATGATTTTTTTTATTTTTAGCCATGAAGCATTCAAGCCCATGAAGAATTCAAGTCCATGAAGAAATCAAATCCATGAAGAATTCAAACCCATGAAGAAATCAAGCCCATGAAAAATTAAAGTCCATGAAGAATTCAAATCCATGAAGAAATCAAACCCATGAAGAAATCAAGTCCATGAAGAATTCAAGCCCATGAAGAATTAAGGCCCAATTTGAGCAACCCATGGAAAATATTATTTGGAGAAGACCCAAGGATTATTTTTAATCCTAATGAAGATTAAAAACCAATTTATAGAAATCTATTTTTATTTTTTATGTGAGAGCTTTATTAGGTGTGTTTTTTAGCTAAAATCCATTTAACTATTAGGTGGATATTATAGCTAAAATCCATTTAACTTTATGAGTGTTTTATTAGGTATGTATTTTAGCTAAAATCCATTTAATATTAGGTGTGTATTATAGCTAAAATCCATTTAACTTTAAGTGTGTGAGTGCCCATTAGATATAATTATGTCTAGTTGAATAATTGAAATTGTGTGGTTTGTATTGCATCTTGTGGCCTATAAATAGATCACTTGATTGCATTTGTAAGTGTGATTATTATTCTTGAATAAAAGTTTAGTTGTTTCCTTATAATTCTCTCTTTGAGAATTGTTCTTGTTCTTTCTCATTTTCTTTAGTACTTTCTCTTATAATCTTACTTTTTTCTTTCTTCTTTTAAATTCTTATGTCATTTATTATTACTTTATTATTCACCGCCTAAATGGCCGGTTAATTTGTGCCTTTAAATTTCTGCAATTTTAATTCTTGTCATTTAATTATTCACCGCCTAAATGGCCGGTTAGTTTATGCCTTTAAATTTCTGCAATTTTAATTCTTGTCATTTAATTATTCACCGCCTAAATGGCCGGTTAGTTTATGCCTTTAAATTTTTTGTCATTTAAATTCTGTTATTTAAATTACGTCATTTAAATTTATGTCAATTAACTTTCAAATAAAAATGAGTAGTTAAATCTAATCTTGGGTTAAGGCAAGGACAGTGTCCAACGCTAATGATTCCCAAAGAAAGCTGCGCTTTAAATAAGTAACATTAATTTAAATTTCAGTATGAGTGTGTATTAATTATTAAAATATCACTAGGTTTGGATTGGAGCGTAAGCCTAACTTAGAGCTTTCATGCCATGTATGAGAGTTACTAGAACTGGAAACGCTATCATACCTAAACCCAGATGATTAATTTAGTTGTTTTGTGTATTAATTGCAATTGGATTTATGGTGGTTGCTTAAATTAGAATCTCGCATATCATGTATGGGGATTGCTTAACCTAGAACTATCATCATCTCTAATTGCATTTAATAACAAACTCTCATATCTGAAATTAAATTAATGTTGCTAATTTTTTATGCTAAAATTTGGGAATCAACGGGTTGGTATTGAAATTGTTTTAACTCAAGCACTATTCAAATTCATATTTTTACGTTTAATGTTTATTTCAATTTTTGCCTTACTTTATTTTCTAGTATCTGTTGTCTAAAAACAAAACCATAAAAAATCTTGTTATCAATTTGTCCAAATGCGTGTGCGTGTGAGTGACATTCTTTTTCTTTTGCCATAAATAAATCTCTCAGTGGACGACCTGGATTCATCCAGAAAATATAAATTTAAATTTGAACTACAACTGCACTCGTACACTGGCGAGTATAAACCTCTCACTAAAATAAAAAAAATATAAAAGTTTTATTATGATTTGTTTTTATTGTGTTTTAATTGCAGGGTGAGAGTGCAGTCAAGCAACTGGCAGGTTATTACTTCCTGCTGGTTGCTCCACCTCGATCTGAGAACCCCCTAAAACAGCAAAATCATCTAGGTTTTCCTGAGTGTTTGTTTCTTTTAGGTTATTTGTTTTACAGGGGAAAATATTTTCATTAAAGATAACATCTCTACTTATTATAATTTTAACTCCAGTAGATTCCTTATCCCATAACCTATATCCCTTGGTACCTTCTTGGTACCCAACAAACACACATCTAATAGACCTAGGTTCAAGTTTGCCTTCAGATTTATAAGCATAGGCTTCACAGCCAAATACCCTCAAGTAATTAAAGTTCAATTTTCTACCAGTCCATTTTTCGTCAGGGCATATAAGATTTAATGCAGTAGAAGGACTCCTATTTACTAAATGAGCAGCAGTGGATAAAGCCTCACCCCAAAATGACTTAGACATATTAGAAGTGAATAATAGACACCTGACTTTTTCAAGAAGTGTTCTGTTCATCCGTTCAGCTACCCCATTTTGTTGGGGAGTGTTCCTAACTGTCCTATGTCTAAGTATACCATGATCATTACAGAATATATCAAAAGCTCTACTGCAGAACTCAAGACCATTGTCAGTCCTAAGGGTTTTAATTTTCCTATCTATTTGATTTTCTACCATTGTTTTCCAATTTTTAAACTTCTCTAGGGTCTGGTCTTTTGATTTCAATAAAAACACCCATACCTTTCGAGTAAAGTCATCAACAATAGATAGAAAATACCTGTTACCACCAAAAGTGGGGACCTGAGAAGGCCCCCATAGGTCAGCATGAAGATATTCAAGGCATGCCTTTGCCAGGTGAGTTCCCTTAGGGAAACTCAGCCTGTGTTGCTTGCCTAGAACACATGGCTCACAAAAGTCAAGAGACCCAACAAGCACTGATCCAAGGTACCCTTGGTTTGACAGTGCCTGGAGACCTTTCAGGCTCATATGGCCAAGTCTCAGGTGCCATATATCTGTCTTACCAGTATTGACTATGCAGGCAGAATGAGAGTTAACAAGGGATGAATAACAACCATTTAAAATGTACAATCCATTTTTCTTATTACCTGACAGTATAAGGTTATCATCTTTAAAGACATGAAGGAAACCATTTTCAGCTCTATATGAGTAACCCAACTCATCAAGTGTCCCAAGAGATATTAGGTTTCTTTTTAATCCTGGTACATACCTTACATCAGTTAACATTCTGATTTTATTATCATGTAACTTTAAGGATATGCTACCTATACCTTGGATACTACATGATTGATTATTACCCATGTATACCGTACCAGTTTCCCTCTGATTAAAATTTTGAAACCATTCTCTGTTTGGGCACATATGAAAAGAGCAACCAGAATCCATTACCCATTCATGTTCAGCAGATAAATATGAGACATTGAGTACTTCAGCTAAACAGTTAGAGATCCCAGCATTTACATTTGCATTTCCCCCTTGTTTTAGTTTCTTAATATAATCATAGCAATACTTCTTAATATGACCTTCTTTATCACAGTGATAACACTTCCATTTTTGTTTACCCTTCTTATCCTTTTTCTTACCCTTTTGCCCTAACCCATTAGTGTGATCATTGTTACTGGTAGACGATTTTTTCTCATTTTTACTCTTTACAAACAGGTTATTTCCTGACCTTTTAGATGTTCCTAGTTCCAGTTCCCTATCTTTAATACCCGAGATAACAAGATCTAAACTAGGAACAATGCCAGTATACCTTAATGCATGCTTTACTACATCATAGTCATCAGGTAAGGAATTTAAAAGAATCATAGCTTCACTTGTGTCACCTAATGCTTGATCAGTACCTCTAAGTAATAATGCAAGTCTAGTGAATTCATCTATGTTTTCATCCATTGACTTAGATGCATTCATTTTGAAATTAAACAACATGCCTTTTAAGTATACTAAATTTGGTGCAGTCATAACAGAGTATAAAGAATCTAACTTATTCCATAAATCAATGGGAGTTAACATACCGTCTACCTTGCGAATGACAGTGTCACCAAGGTGAAGAAAGATGAGGTTGAATGCCTCTTCTCTTACCTCCTCTGTTCTTGTAAGCTGATCAGGTGACCATTTTCGGTCATCAGCTTCTAGTGCTATCAGCACCTTATGATGAGAGAGTAAAACTCTCATCTTCTTTTTCCAGCTACCAAAGTCTCCTTTTCCATCAAATATGCCGATTTCAAATCGGGTAGACATCCTCTTCGCCTTGCACGAAGTTAACCTAGGTGGCTCTAGACACTGATGAGAATAAACACAGCAAACTCCTGCTGACACTAGGTTCTCAAAGAAAACCCTAGACCATCCGATAATAGATGACAACCCCTTAGATGAAAATAGACTGACTGATTTACTTTTCAAAAAACCCTAAGCGCCGAATTTAACACGGCTCTGATACCACTGTTGAGCACTGATACTCAAACCTTAGGGTTAAAATCAGAATATCCCAATCACAAACACACGATGAAACAAAAGGAATGAAAGCTTTAACAGTCATTCATGCGAAACAGAGGTAAGCCGAACTGAAACGAAAAAGCGAAAAAGAGACTCACAAGATTTTACCGTGGTTCACCCAAATAGGGTTACGTCCACGTTGAGCTCCAATATGGAGAGCTCACTGCACTAATGATTGAATCAAAAATACACCCACAGAAAACCCCTCAATCTCTCTGTACTTACAGTGGTTCGAGAAACACAAAACTTGCCCAATAATCACTCAAACAGATTAAGAGGCATAAAACCCTATCGAACCATATAACTATAAAGCTATACAAACATTTACAGAGAAAGAAAGAAAAGAACCGAAGCAAAACCAGATAACCCTAGGTCGGAGACGAAGGGTATCTCTCTCTTCTCGATCCCTATTCTCTTCTTTGATTGATCTTTTTTCTCTTTCGCCTTAAACATCTGTCCAGACCATATCCCGAGGAGAAGATAAATAGCGACGATGGAGGGCTGGGATCAAGAATCATAAAGCATGGATGGATGGCTCGGATCAGATCGTGCAAGCACGATATACAATATTCCAACAGAATAAAAGCAGACGGACAAGTAAGAAGAGAAGAGGGGTTGATAATGCAAACGGGCGCCATCAGAGGGCAGCTGATGGTTGCCACGTGCTGCCCTCCAATTGGCTGCCATATGGCAACTCAAGGTTGCAGCACGCGGCCCTCCACCTGCTTACCCCAACGACATCGTCTGGGGCTTCACTAATAACAGTTCAGATATTATATATTATATAATATATACGATCTGAATTTTAAGAATCTAAATATTGAAATTTTAATTCTAAACCACGCACCCCCTACCCCTATGGCTTGCCCTCTTTCTGCGATTGTGAGACCGCGACTCACAATCGCTGGCTCTCTCCTCTCTTCTGTATGTTCACAGTTAATGAGTCTTCATCGTCTTTGTCTCTTCTTTGGTCACGTCCGTCCTTGCATTCTTTTCTACCTTTGACTCTTCTCTTTTTCATTGTTTCTTCTTTGTCTTCGAGCACTCTAGTTGGTCGGACCAGTCCCTTCATGTTTCTCATCTATGATCCTCACTTCGCCGACTCCTTTATCTTCTCTTGTCTCTTCGTCCATTCATTATTTTCATCATTCATTGAATCTCTTCACTTTTTTCGTCTCTTCGTCTTTCATCTTTTTTGTTATCTTTGGTCTTCTCTACGTTGACTCTTTTCATTTCTTTTGTCTTTTCATTTGCTTATATTTGGTTCTCACTTCACTAACTCTCTTATCTTATATTTTCATTCATTTATCATCTTCGGTATATATAATTTTTATTTCGCCAACTCTTTTCTCTCATCAATTCATCATCTTCACGTCTTCGTCGTCTTTGTTTCTTCTCTTGTTCGTTGAGTCCACTCCTTCTCCAATCTCTGAAGAGCCTCCACCCCTAGACATAATTTGGTTTGGTATTTTTATTTTTTTTTTGCTTAGAATTGTTAATATTTTGAATTGTTATGGACCAAATATCATAATTTTTGTTCATTTTATATGATTTTTAGGTCCTCATTCAGAATTGTTTAAAGTTCAATTTGTTCTGTTAATTGATCAAACTGAAGTTTTTTTCAGTTAGTTCGATTGCCCAAAAATTTCAATCAATTCGACTTAGTTGTTAAGCCCATTTCTGTTTGTTTGATTTTTAAAAGTTCAATCAGTTCTGTAATAGAACTAACCTAATGCATTTATTTTGGAGCAAGCGCTAGATTGGCCCATTATGAAGGCCCATGTTTCGGCTTTGGTTTGTTTTAGTAAGACTAGGGCTTCAAGACCCCTGTTAAATAGTTGATCCCCCGGTCCTGTGCTTTCATCTACCTCCTCCCACTGGAGGTAGGCTCCGCCGCAGCTGCGACGGATCTCTCTCTCCTTTCTCTTTCTGGTATGCTGTGTAGATTATATGCCCGTTAATGCCGTAAGTAAATGCTACTGTTTTTTCTTCCTGCTATGTTTTCCTTGGCTGATTTTCGTTTCCAGTGTTTGGAAAGGTAGTGGAATGTTCCTTTCCTTCTGTCTATGCCGTCTCCTAGTTCATCTCTCTATCTCGATTACAAAAAATATATCTGAAACTTGAAATTCTTCAAATTAGCAGTTTGATTTGAGCACCTGCGAAGCTCTCTTTCAAGTTAGCATATATATCTCGTCTGATTCTATATCCTGCCTCTATCGATCAAGAATAGGAATATAAAGATAGGTAGGTAGTTCCAAGAGGTTGGATTGACAGAGCGATTAGAGTGCACAAGTACTTAGGCGTTGTGATCATTGAATTTCCAGACGCCTAATCTCAATGTGCAAAACTGAACTGTAGGGATCCGATCTGCAGCTTGAAATTGACTTTTTTATTTCTCTGCAAAAATTTTAGTTTTTATCTTTGCTCATTGCATAATAGCGAGAGTTAGGAACTTCTTCTGTGAAGGATTCGGACAACATTGCACAAGTACTGAGGCACTGTGACCATTCATTCCATTCCCAGTTGCCTAATCTCGACGTGCAAAAGAAACAAGCAGGGATTCGCTTTGCAGCTTGGACTTGAACATGTTCTTGCTGCCTGTTATGCCCTCACATTGTTACCAGATTTTCCCTCCTTCCGTGCTCGTTTCAGTTTAATTTTGCAGTAATGATCAAATTCGGGAAGGAGATCAGTCAAGTTGATTGGTTGAGTCGGCTTTTGCCCCAACTATACTCTCCTCCCTCCCCTCAAGGCGGTGAGAATTTTAGTGGGCTACTGGGCCCTGCTACAGGGAATTGTAGTTGGGCTAGGGTCTTCTTGAGTTGAGCTCAACTACAGGTCGGATAGGCCCATCCATTTAGAACTAGAAGGGCTAGCCCAGGACTTGGCCAATAAATGAGTGGCGTCATATTCACATTGATTATGTGTGGACAGGACATAAATGATGCTAGCGTGCACCATTCAAGAAAACCATTTCCTCCCCTTCCTTTTCAACTCTGTTCACAGCCTGGCTTCATAACTCTTCCATTTAATGTGAAAAATAATTCAGCATTTGTCTCTACCTCTCTTGTTTCCGCCGGCTATGCTGATGCCAATCTTCTCTCATCTCTAACTCATATAACACGTCCATAACAACCCATATACCTACAACCTTTTTCTCTGCCCTAATACCGATGACTTATCCATAATAAAAAAATATATTGTTTGATTTTTAAAATATAAAATTTTAAAATTTAATATTTTAATTATTAAAAATTATTACTTTAACTTCTTAATAAATAGGATCATCATAAGATAATGATAATTGATCCCTCAAATATCTCACTGATATATATAAGTTAAATTATTATTTTAACCTCTTAATATGTGTCACTGATATTTGCCATATCAGGAGACATATTATATTAGATTTTATACATAATATGATATTTGATTCTTAAATAATTAAAATTTTAAATTATTGATATAAAAAAATAAATTTTATTAAAAAAACCTAAATTTTATAAAAAAACTTAACTAAAAATATGTTTTAAAGGACTAAATTTTATTTAAAAAAACCTAAAATTTCATTCAAAAAAGACCTGAAAATATTTAAAAAGACCTAAAAATTTCATGAAATTTATGTTAAAAAATAACAAAAATTTCATTGAATCCATAAATTTTGTTCACAAACTATCAAATGAGATCTTAAACAAGAAGTGATAAAATAAATCTCATTAATTTTTTTTGAATATTTTAAAGTCTTTTTTATGAATTTTTATTTTTTTATGAATAATTAGGTCTTTTTTAATAAAAATTTTAGGTTTTTTTTTTCATAAAATTTATGTATTTTTTTTTAAGAAAAAAATTTCATATCAAAAATTAAATATTAAATTTTTTAATTATTGAATGATCAAGTATCATATTTATTTATTAACTCTAATCTAATATCTCTCGTTCATATAGTATTCGTTTGTGAAAATGTGCACGTTCATGTAGATACGAACGTTCCATCATAATAAAAATTTAAAATAATAATTTTTAATTATTGAAAGACGGTCATATATATATTAAGCCTTTTTTTCCCTCATTTGTTACAAATTTTTTTCTATTATGTGGGTTTGTAAAATCAATTATTAACCATTATGTTTTAATTGAATTGATTGCATGCATCTAATTCATTATTAATCTTGCCATATTTTTAGATTCTCCATCCATTCTATCCTTTGAATTAGTAGTTTGATTACTTTCAAATTTTACGATTCACATTTGTAATTTTATTGTATATTCAAGTTTTAATATATCTAAATATTTAAAGCTTCTAAATTCTAAAAAAATCCATTGATATATGGATCGTATATAAATTAAAATTGATTAAATAATAATATACCAAATTAATTTGCAGAATCCAATGGATCCCAAACATTTTGCTTGTGTGGGTGGGTTGATAAAACATTTGAAAATTGATGGAAAATATATACTCAAAACTTCCAGCGGTCTCGTACAAACATTTGTATCGTATTATTAAGTGGTGATATATTGAAAGCCAGCCCTAATTTATTTATTGGTGACATATATATATATCTATATAATAAAACAGGATGGTTTTTGAATTGTATAGACATTTTGATGGCTGAGATCAAATTTTGATACATTGATGGCTGGGATTAAAAGTTTTCCCGCCCAAAGTCAGGCAGCCATCTTCCACACAACCGCCCACACTCACATAAATATATATATATATATACACTAACATCTATATACACTCGGCTATATACACAGGCACACACTCACAACGCAACCGACTCTCTCTATATATATACAGAGAGCAAGCAGTGGGCGAGGGAGTTGAAGGCCGAACGGTAGTCGATGGCGGACGATACAGCGGCTGGGTGCGGCGGTCGAAGGCGCTGTCGATGGTGGTCGGACGATGCAGCAGCAGGGTCGAATGGCCATGGCAGTCCGTGGGCGCAGGGTCGAACGGCGATGGTGGCCTGCGGCAGCGAACGACCGGCGGAGACGACGGTGGGGCGGCGACTGAAAACGACTGGCGAAGACGGCGTTGGCCACGGCGGCGGCCGGCGGAGGCTGCGTGGGTGATGGCTGGTGCTGTGCGTTGCGTTGCAGGAAGAAGAATCGAGAGGAAGAAGATGAACAGAGAAGGGGAAAAAAATAAAAGAAAATATATTTTTTAATTAATACATTGCTGTGCACAAACTCCAAATTATTAATTAATACATTGCGGTGGTTGCTGTGCACGTTCCATTAATTAAATAAATGTATTTTTATAGGTGCATATTCCATTAATTAAATACATTTTTTATTGTTGTGCACGGAATGTATTTTTTATGTGTATTTTTATAGTTGTAATCTCTGTGTGTATGTATGTTAATGTATTGGATTAATTAAATATATTCTGTGTATATATTTTCTTTGTGTGTAACTGTCAATTAAATTTTATGATAGAAATTTTATGATATAATATTTTTATTTTTTATTTTAAAATGTCACTATATTCTATAAAATTTTTCATAATTATCTATCATTATATATTTTAAAAATTTCAAACCCAAAACCAAACAAATCCTTTGCCCATAAGCCCTCTTAACCCAACAAAAAAATATTGAATTTATTATGTAATCAAAATGTATCATGCAAACTATCAATCAAAGAAAATGAGTATGATATTGAGTTCAACTATGATTTACTGTTTAATAACAAAAATTAATTTATCATATAGGACATTTGTAAATAACTAAAAACAATCTCTTCATAAAATAAATATAAAATTAAATATAAAAAAACCCTCTTATTTTAAAATATGTAAAAATAACATTATTATTATAATTATCATCTATATAGTAAAGAAGAATATTTAAAAATATGTAAAATATTTCAAAGACACATTTCAATGGCTGAGATGAATTTTAAATATATATCAATGGTTGAATGATGTTCCCACCCATTCACTCCCTCACTCACGACCTCTCTCTCTCCCTTTGTCTTTCTCTCTCTCTCTCTCTCGCATATCCACTCACCCACCCCTCACTCACTTCTTCTCTCTTACAAACCCACCCACTCATGCCATCGACAAGTGCAACGGCGGTGGGAGAAAGGGAGGGTGAGCTGTGGGTAGGGGGGCCGACGGGTGCGACAACCACTCACTCCCTCACTCATTGCCTCACTTCCTCTCCCTCTTTCTCTCATAGACCCACCCACCCATGCCATCAACAGGTGCGACGGCAGTGGGGGGTCAGCAAGTGTGATGGCAGTGAGGTCTACGGGAGGGACGACGCCATGTGGGGGCCGACGGGTGCGACGGCCACTCACTCCCTCATTCATTGCTTCTTTCCCCCCCTCTGTTGCACCCTCTCTCATATTCCTTCATTGCCTCTTTCATTCTCCTTCTTTTTTTTCTTTTTTTTTTCTCTCACAAACCCACCCACCCATGTTATCGACGGGTGCAACAGCGTGAAGGGGGGAAGGGAGGGTCTATAGCGAGTAGGAGGGCTAGCAAATGGGGGCGAGGCGTTGCGAGAGATGGCAAGAGGGCGATGGAGGTCTAAGATGACCCACGGGCCCCCGACCGGCCGCTGTCGGGGGCTCCAAGGGTCCCTGGTGACGATCGGTATGTATTGTTTGATATTTAATTTATAATTTAATGTATTCAAGTTGTAGAACACTTAGTAATGTGATTTATTATATAGATTTAATAATTTTTTTATTATAAAATATTAATAAATTTATAATAACTTTAATTTTTGTATTTTATTCAGTATTTACAATTTTTTATAATACTAATAAATATTATTATATTTTAATATTAATATTATTTACTCCGTGCCTTCAGGCACGGGTATATGCTAGTATATATATATATAGTGACGGTCGGTTTGGGAGGACAAGTAGTGGAAGGCGTTTTTGAGCCATTCTTTAATTCGGCCTGGCTGGATCATCAATTTTCAAAGGCTGGAGTCTGGACTTGACCCCGCAATCGCATCGATCATCAACGGCACATTTAAGCTTCTGTTGCAGCAGGTAATTAAAATAAAAGCCACCTCACCTTTATATATATATATATATATATCTCGGTTGGCTCCTTAATTAACGTCCTTCTCCTTCCTCATCATCTGCACTACTGCCTGCATTTTCTGTTATCTGTACTGTAATTGTGAAGTGGGGTTAGGGCTAATGTAAGGTTTATGATTCGGATAACAAAATCCTAATAAAAATATTTATTTATATGACATGAATGACCGAATTTTGTTGAGAAGGAAGCAAGCAGGACGCCAAAGCAGGCAGGCAGGCAGGCAGGCAGTGTCTACTTCTTTGAACGCGGAATGAGACACGAAACCAACCGCAGTAAAGTCTGCCATTAACGCGTCTGACTTCCATTTGCCTTTCCAGATAGATTTTCTTTTCAAAAGGAACTCTTTATAATAATCAAATTAAAGTTCATTTTTTTGGTCCGATTTCTTAAAATGAGTTAGATAAATAAGGATCAAGTTAAGTTTAGAATGATTATTGAACTAAGAAATAAAATGATCAAAATAAAATTAAAAAATATTTTAAAATTTGTTAAATTCTTTAGAATGCATTAGAGAGAATATGTAAGTTATTTTTTTCTTATATATAAGAAACAAAATATGCTTATCTAAAAAGGATGAGAGATATAAATGTTTTAAAATATTGAGATAAGAGATCATTAATAATTTTTTTAAAATTAATTAAATAAACTTAACAAATATATTAAAAAAGGTAAAAGTATCATATACATCCCATATTTTTCAGGTCGTATCTTTATTAACAAATTATCCTTTAGATCTGAAGACTTGGCTTGCATCTGCCGGCCCGACTTATTAGCCGCCTGCGAATGGAAAGATTGCGGAAAAGAAGTAGAAAGAAGAGTCCAATTAATACGAAGTTTTGTACATATATATATATATATTGTTTGAACATAATTGACTCCAAAGATCTGGGTTTGCTAAGACAAGGAGTTATTAATAATTGATGCAGACCAGAGAGAGAGAGAGAGAGAGAGAGAGAGAGAGTTCCATGGATGATTTCGGTTACAATTAATTAGAGCATGGGTGAATCTGGGGGAGAAGAATTCACCAAATTAAGAATACTGTTCCAGTAATTCTTGTTGTCTTCATAGTAGTCACTGTCACCGCCACTTCGGCCACCGGAGGAGTTACTGACCAGCTGGTCGGTAAACTTCTCCATGAAGCTTCCGCCGTTAACATGCGTAATCTCATGGCCGCCCGATCTGAAAGGCTCCGGCGTCCACCTGTCGTCCACGGCAGAAACAGTCCAATCTTGAAGCCCCGACGGGAACGACAGGGTGTCCTCCATTCCGTTCTTGAATTCCGGGAAATGGGTCGGAAACTGCTCTTCTTTCTCGAGCACTCCACCGTCGCAGGACCCTGAACTGGGCACAAACTCAACAAACGCCGTCGAAGGCGGCGCATTATCAGAGTAGCTAAGCGTCGAGGTCGGAGACTCCAGGTCGCCGCCCAGCCCGGCGATGGAATCGCTCCAAGCTTTCAGCATGTCAAGACACGGCGGCGGCGACGCAGAGGCTGGCACAGCCGGAGCAGGAGCCGGGGAGGTGAGCTTGTGGGGGAGAGAATTGGAACGCAAGAGCTTGGATTGTCGGACGAGCCTGGCCTCGGCTTCGAGGCGGGCGCTCTCCCACTGGGCCATGTGGGTGAGATTGGCGGCGTTCTTGGAGTGACCGTCGATGGACAAGAGGGCATCGTTCTTGGGCTTGTGGGTGACCGGATCGATTCCCATGTTGGCCAGCCGCTTCTTGAGATGCGTATTCCAGTAGTTTTTGATCTCATTGTCCGTTCTCTTTGGCAAGTGAGTTGCAATGGCCGACCACCTGGCGACAAGACGGACGACAATGGAGCCAAACGCCAAGTAAAAGGCAACCCTCTCATCAGTTCCTTAAAAATAAAACTAAAAACAAACGTGCAAACAAACCTTAGGAACCATCTACCCGTTACAACTAGCTACGAGCAACACCCCCTTTAAAGGACAAAAAAAAAGGCCATGAAAACCTAAAAGGGGCATCCTTCCTGAATCCGGAGAATAAATTTAATTCTGTACTTACGTGAATGTCAGCTTCTGCAAGCGAAGCTTGATGGCAGATACCCATTTCCAAAACGATTGAATACGAAATTAAAGCACGTTCAGGCCCATATATTATTCATTTTGATCAGAAAATTAAGGACCCGATCGAATTATAATGAAGAAGAAGAAGAAGAAGAAGAAGAAGATGAAGATGATGTAAAATTGTATTTCTAGATCATAAATATATACACATAGTTAAAGAGTGATTAAAAGTATGGATATATATTAATTAATGGACCTGTTTCCTAAGAGAGCATGAAGCTGGATGATGGTTTGTTCTTCCTGTAAACTGAACTTCCCCCTCTTGATATCGGGTCGCAGATAATTCGTCCACCTTAGCCTGCAGCTCTTCCCACACCTCTGGAGACCTATATTTTTATATATAATGGAGCAACGAAGAAGAAGAAGAAGAAGAAGATTAATATATATATGTATATACACACATCTTGAACAGAGAACATGCATGTTGATGATGGAATTATGTATATGAAATTAAAGAAGAGTAGGTACCGGCTTTAGCAGGCAACGCGCGCCAGCTTCCATGCCCGTGTAGTTCAATGTAGGCCAAGAGCTTCTTGTCTTCTTCAGGTGTCCATGGTCCTCTCTTCAAGCCCACCTTGTCACAGCATGGAGTACGTCCCATTTCCCACTCTCCCAGGAAGATTGCAGCGCCCAACACCAATTTGCTACTTAATTATAACAACCCCCCAAACACAGAGAGAGAGAGAGAGAGAGAGAGAGAGAGAGAGAGAGGGAGAAGATGGGCTTTAAGACCGGATGACAGGAGAGAGAGAGAGAGAGAGAGAGAGAGAGAGAGAGAGAGAGAGCAGAGAAGAGTAGTCTGAGGAATTGATTTGATGGGGGCAAAGGTACCAATTCGATGGGTACGTGATGTATAAGACAGTATTGCCCTTCCTTTTGTTTTACGATTTCTCTCTCGCATTTCGTCCTTTTACCTACACGTCCCCTTGAGGGAATTTTCTGTCTTTTTACTAATTCATTTGTATATCATTTGTCTCTCCATTAAGCCTTAAATATATGCATTTCTCTCTTTTTATTTAGCATTAATAAACATAACAATACACTTGGAACTTTTTTTTTTTTTTTTTAAAATGACACAATACAATAATACTAAACAAACCCTTAAAAATGGAGACTCTAAACTCCACTCAATTATTATAATAAATATTACTACATAAAAAAATACTAAATTGTTAATTTTTACATTATGAATAATTTATTTTTGTTTAAAATTTAAATAAAAATAAAAACGGAACCAACCGCCTCAACCCAAAATTCTTGGAACTTTGGATGGGATGATGATGGCACGGAGGCAATTAATTGGCTGCCCCCCAATGTTTCCAAATATTGCACATATGTTTCCACTCGCTGGCTGCCTGTTGTTTATTATTCCTTCTGGACGCTAATGTCCTGCGTAACGAACTGGGCCAGTCTACATTGTCCAGAAATATGAAAGAATCCGGGGACAATATCGTCAATTCGAATAACGTCAGTCCCTATCTGTACACGCGTCACGCTTATGTATCTTTTTGTGACGCTACAATAATGCTGGCCTCGTATCGTATGGTGCCCTGCCTTCGAACAGGGGCAATTTAATAATTTCCATCGAAGCCCCGTCATTCAATCCCCTGGGCCCTACGGCCTCGTGGCCGAATCATTTCCGCTGATTCAGTCCATACGTGAAAATATAAAAGAAATTACCCAAACAATTAAATTGTTTTTTTTTTTTTGAATAAAAATTCATTAAAGAATTAAAACGCAGAGCGTTGATAAGAAAATGCAAGGACATACCCTCTAAACACAAAAACTACACGAATTCATAATTAAAGCAAAATAAGAAATAATGGAGAACTGCATGGCTATAACTAAAAAGCCTCAAATAAACCTCACGGATAGCTCCGATGATAAGAACAGGGGGATAAATATGTTTGAGATCTTAGATTTGAAATTTCTTAGAAATACTATATAAAAATTATACAATAATTTACCTAAGAGTGTAGGTTAGGGTGAGACTCACCCCTCCCTAAAGACTAAGTCAGACAAAGCCTAGAATACCCCCAGATTAATTATAAAAAAATCTCTAATAGGCCAAAAAAAAAAAAAAAAAAAAAACAAAGAGCAGCAAACAATAGTAAACCATCACCTTAAAGAGAGAAAGAGCCAAAAGGAAAAGTATAACAACTCTATGAGAGCCCATCAAAAGCAAAAGCCTCTAATCAACAAATACATCCCTGGCTCGAGAGAAAGGAGGAGGCAAGAGCAGATGGTCCAAACCCACAGTGGTAGCAGGGTAGTTGACATGGCAGTGGAAAGGAAAGTTGGATAGATAGAGCCACCACAAGATCACAAACACGACATAATAAGTAGGGAAGAGAAAGACGGGGCAACATGGAGAAGGGGAAGAGGGGGGTAACTGAAAGGCCCATGGAGAGAAGGAAGTAGACCTGGTCCTTCTGCCCCGATGACAACCTCATTAAAATTTAGTATAGAAACACACTGCCAAATTTTACAATATTAGGATGGAAGTCACTTTATATGGTGGAAGAGCACATACCAAGATCAAAACCCCCATAATTATAAATAATTTTAATTATATAGTAATTTGATTTAAGCAATACATCTCAAACTTCATAAATACCCGACAACCCATTGATATAATTAAGGTCCAACGCTGGCCTTAATTTTCCCATGTAAGGACGCAATACACCTGTCGCCCTCTTAAAGGTCCACCTGGATCATTCTGGTAAACGAAATAAGATATAATACGTAATAAATGATGAATAAAAGCGAGCATTGAATTTCAGCAGCCCGATCATGCTCTTAATAGGCTCCATTATTGCCCAGAAGTAGAAGCTTAAAAAGGGGAGTTCCAATTTTCCCTGCGGTGGTGATCCAACTGAAAGGACAGTAGAGTTGACTGGCGGGTCAGTTGGGTAATGGATGCAACTTCGTTGTACGGGTTGGGATCCGGATAAATCACGTGCGATCCATTAAATGGCCGAAAACGGTTTTCATTTTTAATTTTGAATTTCACCTCTCTACAGCCAGCCAGCCAGCCAGCCTGCAACTCTTAATCGTTTCCATCAAGTTCAATCTAGCTAGCTACCCACATTACATATTACTGTGTTATTAGATTATTATATATGTCATGTATCGATCGATCTTTGCTGTGCTGTCGCTTCACAGTTTTAATATGTCTGTGTGTAGAGAGCAATACCCATGTGGGCGTGAAAGGCATGTATGAGATGAGCTTCTTCCGCGGGTATGCCATTCCAGCGAAGTTGCTTTGCGGGCGGGTGCAGGGCAAATGAATGTGGCTGCGGTGGAGTATGGATGGTCGTCTGGCCGGAGATATATTAATGGGTTCATAATTAATATTCCTGAAAGCAACAACATCATCATCATCGTCATCGATCGATCGTCGATCCTTGTTCTCTGATGATATTGTCGTTACTGAGCTCTAGAGTTTGATCGACAGCTCGATCCATGGCCGACTGCATCAAAGCCATTAATTGTCGTTTTCGCGCAAGACACACACGCACACGCACACGCACATATATATATTTGCACTGGCAAATTAAGGCATCTCGTGTTAATCAATCAACGAGTGCGTGCGTGGATTCTGCAGCGGGGATATATGTGATTAAAGAATTCATTTGGGGGCCACAAATTGACTTCAATTGTGGCTTCTAATCACCACTCGTCTCTTTGTGATTATTTCTTAAACGTCTCTATTCATGGATTTTGTAGACTTAATTTCGTTCCATCAATTCATGAAGTGGAATTTATATAGTCCAAGATGTACATCATAATGTATTAATAGTATTTTTCATTTATATATGTGTTTTGTATATATGTATCACCAGCACATTATAATAATTAACCTATCGAATTAGATTTTTTTTTTTTTTTGAGTGAAAAAAATTAAGGATAAGATTAGATGATCAATTGATGCAATATATGTTGTCCAATCTTGCATAACTAGTTGAATAATAATACTTATTAAATTTTCATAACAACATAATTAACCCATGTACCCTTTAAATTTACTCAAAATCCCAGTAAAATAGTTCCCTTGTATTAATACCGGACTTAGCCATGAATAGTGATGGGTTTACAACGCTGGCAATGGCATAAAAAATATGAACACAAGGGAGTGGGCCTCAAATATGTGAACCCTCTTCCGACCCAATACGTTTCCCTTCCCGTTTGTTGGTTGGCCCAGGCCCAATAGACAGAACTTTCACTGCCTCATCGTACTAAATTTGTTATTTATTTATTCACTTTTTGCTCAGTAAAAACTAAGAACAAAAACAGAAGGAATTAGAAATTATTCTCGTGCAAGTATTTATAAAATAATGATAAATTATACTTGTTAAAAAAAAATTTAATTTATTAAAAATTCAAATCACTTAATCGAGTCGCATTATTTATTAATTATTGTAAAAAAAGACACCGGATTAAGGCCATTGGATGATTATTAAAATTGCCTAAGAAAGTATTAATCTCCAGGCTAACACCTTTTTATTTTAGAGTGAATTTGGACCCCCAAAAAAATTGATTTCTTGAGAGAATCCAAATTAAGGAATGCCATGTAACATAACCCAAATCATGACAGGGTAATTTGATAAGAAGTTAGGCCCAATTACAGGCATTCGGCCCAAATGGCGCGGGCGCGTACAGACACATATATAGAGAGAGATAGATATGTGCGTATTTCTCATTGGCTAGAGAGGAGATGAGATGAGGCTTTAGGTACGATGATGCAATGGACTCAATCTCATTACATGGGATGGGGGGCTGAACAAATCCTCAACTGGTGGGTACTGTAGAGCTGCCGGAAATATGAATTTCAAAGGTTACACTTTCGAAACAGAACCCACGTACGGGATAAAATGGAACCCATTAACACGTGGGAATTCATTCATTCATCCCCCCTGTCGAAGTTTTGATCGCCGCGTACAGTACAGCTGCTCCACGGCTCTTCTCCGAAGTGGTCGGCTTACACAAGCATGCATGCATGCGCGCACGGTCCATGCACGTACGTACGACTGTGTTTCTTCTCTTATATTATCCTCTGCGCTGGCTAATTCTTGGCCATCGAGCCTCAATTAATGATTTGATTTAGCGGAGGAGAGAGAGAGAGAGAGAGAGCGAGAGAGTGTACGTTAGTTACTTCAACTTAAAAAAGTATTATTATAAATAAATTAATTAATTATTAGGTGAAGTGCAGAGTGCATATAAAATGCAGGGGTATTAAAAAAATAAGAAACTTGGAAAAATAGGACTCTTGATACTAAGACACTTCGAAAATTTTTGTAAAATTAGGATTTTTCAATTTTTATTGAACATAAATGTTCTTACTTTAAATTAGTCCGCTATAGAATCTTGTCTCATGATCTTCTCTTCTCTTACTCATAATCTTACTTGGCCGCCGTCAATCTCTATTATCCATCTTTTTCTATCTTCATCTGAGTGTTGTTGTTTCTTCAAATCTATCATTATTATTCAGTTGCCAAAGTGTTGTTTTTTCATCAATCATCTTATTCACCTCCATTGTTGTCATTCCTTAAGTGTTGTTGGTTTTGCATATCAATCAGCTTCTCTCGATTTAAGTATTTAGTTATTTTTTAATTTTCAAGAAGAGAGTTAGTCAACGACTCTGAATAATATGGGTGAGTTCAAGATAGTTTATCTTTTTTTTTATTATTTTTTAATCTTCAAGAAGAGAGTTAGTCAACAATAACTTTGAAGAAGACGATTAATGAAGAAGCAACTACAATGATAGGGATAAAGAAAGACTCTTGAGATTGATTGACAGCGAGTGCAAAAAAGGGAGAGGGAAAAATGAGGATATTTTTGTCTAGTAAAAATTGAAAAGTTCTAGTTTTACAAAGATTTTCATAGTGTCACATTTTTGCAAAGTTTAGTACTCGAGAGTCCTATTTTTTCAAATTTCCCTAAAAAACTCGACACATCACAAAAATAAGTCGAATTGCATTGTACAGCTAAATTTTTGGAGTGACCAATTAAACACGTTTTAGAAAATCACAAATCACGCAGTTTGCGATTTGAAAATTTCGCGATTTAATTCAAAATTGAATTGCTCGAGTAACATTTTAATAATAAAAAAATTAAAAAATAAATAAAAAAATGTACCCGTGTATATATTATTTCATTTGATATAAATCTCATATATTAAATTTTTGAGTTCAGTTCTTAAAGTATCTCCTTTTAACATAAAATAACTGATTCATTTGATTTCTAAGATACTCCATAAAGTGATTTGGTGCATTATGCTGAGTGCATGTCGATTAGCAAAAATTAAATTACGTCAAACTGTGTCGAATTGCACCAAACTGCATCAAATTAGAAAAACTAAGCATTCAATAATAAACTACGAAAATCGAACAGTGCACGTCCCTAATAAAATGGATGGATATTTAGAAATTAAAATTATTTGGGGCACGTGGGGAGCACGCTTTTGGCGTGATAATTGATAAGAGAGTGTGGAGGAATGGAAGGATTGGAATGAAATACAGTGGGAGGAGAGGAAAGAGACGGGTCGAGGGAGGGACCACTTTTGTTGACGCAAGCAGCCAAACTTCAATCCGGAGGCATGCCCAACTAGGGGACCCACCACCGCTTACGTTACGCTGGACCCCACTTTAAATTGCCAGCTTATTTGTCCAATCCAAACTCGGATTCTCATGTATATTATTATTTTTTAATTTATGAATAATTATCTATATTATTAATCCTTTTATCTTTAAAAAATAAATTAATATTGATAAGATCACATAAAACCCAAGCACCTATAATTATAATTGGGTAAATTATATGAAACCCCCTGCACTTAGGTCATGTGTAACTTACCCCATGTACTTTTGATTGTATCAAAAAACTCTCATGTACTTTCAAAATGTTACAATCAGCCATAATTTATTATTTTTTTACATAATTTTGTATAATAATCTACGTACAAAATACATAATTCTACATATATAATTTTAATATATTAAAAAAATATAAAATTTTGTATTAATCAATCAATAAATTACATAAAATTATGTAAAAAAATAATAAATTATGACTAATTACAACATTTTGAAAGTGCAGAGGGATTTTTTGATACAATCGAAAACACAGGAGATAAATTGCACATAACTCTAAGTGCAGTAAATTACACATAACCCTAAGTGCAGGAGAGTTTCATATAATTTACCCATTATAATTGGATTGCTAATTAGTTTGAGCATAATTTATATTTCGGGCTGGTACCTCCTAACAGCAATTATCACTATTTTTATATAGAAGTTTGTTCATTGCATTGGTATAACAAAACAGAGAGAGAGAGAGAGAGAGAGAGAGAGAGAGAGATTTGTGGGAGAGGGGCTGCGATTCAAACCTAATTTTTCAGGTAGGAGGTTCATTTGGCGCATTTGATTGATTTGTAGTTATTTTAATGATCTTCATTCATCACATGCTAAACGTTACGCTATTATTTAATCTTTTTCGTATCAAACCAATAAAAAGGGGGTTCCAATTAACCTTATTCTAATTTTATTTTAAATAAGGTTAATTGAAAGTGTATAAAAATTTATTATATATGTACATCCCTGCTGGGACGAGCTAGGTGAACTGGGGCAAGGTGTCTTGGTCAAATATTTGATGATTCAAAAGTTTTACCCTTTTATATTGAACAATTTTATGACCTAGCTAGATGCAAATAATTTTCTCTATTATTAACTCATCTGGGTAGACAGATTCTTAAAGCTAAATTTGAGCCCTTCTAACACAGCTAGCTATGGGGTATCATATTTACCATATTCGGGCATGCACTCAAACTCCACCCCCACCCCCACCCAAACTCGAAGCGGAACGGGGCCTAAACCAAAGCAAATATCTTCCTTCTTAAAAATATTTGGAAGCTTGGGACATTCCATGGAGACAGCTTGGATCATGTCGCAGTAAGTATGTAGCTGGGCATTCACAAATTTCAAACTTATTTGCTGCAATGTCCCGCCAGCCACGATGCCCATGTGTCTGCGGTTTCGGACAAATTAGCTTCGGCTAAGCCCAATAATTGATGGTCTTCACTAATTGAAAAGGTCCCAATCTTTCAAGAAAGCAATATCTCACTTGCTGCTTAATAACCAATTATTATCAGAAAACAAAAAAGAAGAAGAAGATGGATAAACATTTAGATTTAGCCCATCGCTCTCGTTCATCAACCACACACAGCCCCCAATTATGGTTGTACTGGCTCCTCCTTCCGGCCAACCAGTTCTTCCCGTTTCCCAAAACTTTTAATCTTAAAATTAACGATAAGATTCTCTCTCTCTCTCTTTCTCTTTATCTTGCTCGCTCTGTGATCCAAGAAGAACTTTGGTTGGTGGCCTAACATCTTATCCTGAAACAGATTAGTTAGGGCAAGAGAAGAGACAAAGGGAGAGAGGTGTGCTGAATTAACTAACAAATCTGGAAGCATACATATAAATTAATTAATTATATATTCACGTACGTTCACTAACTACTTAGTTAAGTAAAAAAAAAGCTCCCAGTCCCGGTGTGAACATGGATTAAACGAATAATGTTTTCAGTTCGAGTAATTAGAGGAACATAGAAAACGAAGCACTGTTCAGTGAATTTGGTTTCGTATGTAACAGGGCGATGATGTTCTTCGCAGAACTCGGGAATTTAAGAGGGAAGAAAAAAAAAAAAAAAATGAAAATCTGTACTCACAATAATTTGACAGCAATACTAATTTACTTGAATATCATAATATTTCCTCTCCCTCGCTATGTTCTGCTCTTTTTACTTAGTAATTCCAGAGGCAATCGAGGTCCACCGGTCCACCATAGTTCATGGGATAGTCTTCTTCCGGTGAGAACACTGGTTTCGAGTATCTTTGCGCGTTTGATTCGCTGTTCTGAAGCAAAATTCGCAGTACAGTGTGATCCTGCACCGAATTGGAATCGGGGCAATGAAAGCTTTCGATGCTTGGCTCGAATTGAGCGGAAAAGGGCGAGGCTGGAGCAGAAGCTTTTCCGAAGAGCGATGAACAGAAGGAGGAGGCTGCCGGAGTAGTGTTGTTGGAGTTGTCTGCCATGTTTTCCGGCGGATTCTTGTCTTCCGGCGGGCCGGAGAAGCAGGTCAGCTGAGAGGCGTCGGTGGCTACGCTTCCGGCCTTGTCATCCAGAGCCGAGCAGTCCATCAGGGCCGGCAAGTTCGAAGGCTGCAGTCCTGAAATATGCGTCTTCTTCCCACCCGAACCCTTCTTGAAAACTCTGCAAATGACCCAATCGTTCTGCAAAGCAATGCGAAATCGTCAGAAGAAGCCCGGAAAGCCGTTATCATGCTGACATCATGTGAAGAAGAAGAAAAAGAAACTAGTTAAATTACCTTTGCTGCTTTAGGCAGGCTGTAGAGGGAAGAGCACTTGCCCTCCAACCTATACTCATGCATCACCCAGTTGGTTTTCTCGCCTTTGGGAGCTCTGCCTTTGTAGAAAACCAAGGTTTTCTTCATTCCAACCAGAGTTTTCACTCTATGAATCTCCTTATCTTTCCCAGTCGCCTTCCAATAGCCAGCATCAGTGGCCCTGTTCGTCCTCGAACCAGTGGGGTATTTCCTGTCTCTAACGCAGAAGAAATACCACTCTCTTTCCCCCATTTTCGCTCTCCCTGCATGCGCAACAAGCTTGAGCTCTCTCATATCATGAATAGAAAATCAACAAGAGAAAAAAAACAAGATTTGGAAGGCTTACAGGGCAAATCCCAGGGTTCCACCTTGTTTAAATCCACTTCTCCTACGGCTCTGGCGCAGAAGCAGTGATCCAGCACCTTCCGGGACAGATAGTGAGTGATGAGCTCTTCGTCTGTTGGGTGAAACCGGAACCCAGGAGGCAGCTCCATTTTCTCCCCATCCAAACAGAGACCGGAAACCTCCATTTCGGACCAAATCTGTGTTATTTTCTGAATCCAAAACTAGTTCTTTCTAGCCAAATTACATGCTATGCCTTAAACCCAGATCTTAAAACCTCTAAAAACGAATTAACTGCCTGCTGAAATTAAACAAGTCTAGGATTTCATATAATGTGAAAAGAATACCCAGAATGGTTTAGGTAAGAGAGAAAGAGAGAGAGAACTAAATCTTCTAACAGAAAAGACTGAAAGATGTTAAGATAGAACTCCCTAAATAGTGGCTTCTCCGGAGGGAGAGGAGAGAAGAAACGTGGTCCAGAAGGCAACCGGGTCCTGGTGGGCAGCTTCTGCAATTTTCAGCTCTCTCTTTTATCTTTTTTTTTTTTTTCCGGGTATTATATGTCCTTACGGTTGTTCCTTATCTTTTATTCGTCTTAATTTTGTAATTATCACATCTAGACGAATTCAATTGTTTGAAAATGAGGGCGTTAGTTGCATTTGTTTAACCAATTTTATCTGCTGCTATCTAATGCAAATGGCAGCTAAAACAAAGCCAATCGTCACATTGTTTTGATGCCATAAAAATGAAGTTAAAAGTAATTTCCCCCCACCCCCACGGGGTGACAACAACAACGTACCAGCCGGCTCACAACATTACAAAACTGTCTTCGCCCAGAGTGGAAAACTAAATCCGCCATGAATTCATTGAGTTTCATTCTATATATTTACCATTAATTAATATTATATCTTCATCCCTTCTTTTCCTTTCCCCTTTTTGATTATCCTCAAATTAATTAATTAGGTTTAGACGCCGCCTTCTGCCAATTAATTATTAGTCTCATGACATTAATATCTCTACCATTTTTTACTGTTACACCATTGTTTTCAAACAATTATTGGGTAAATAAGAAGAAGAGAAGAGAGACTGTAAATTGCAAAGGTGTGATAGCCCACCCTTCTAATTCGTTCAACTTCGTCATTATTACCCATCTCTCAACTGTTGGAGAACTAATCTAACATCATTCACATTAATAATTTAAAAAATAGCAATTTCTGAACCATATTCTTATTGTTATTATTATAAGTTATTTTAATTCATCATTGGGATGGCATATACTTGTAAAATACAGGTAGCTTTCAGTCGAGTCGTTTGAAAAGATGGTGTCTATCGTGGAGCATTGCTAATGCTTACTACCTAACCATTACGAATGAGTGAGGCTCCACACCTCGTACTTGTCGTTACTTTTGAGGAACTTGAGAACCCCCCATGTACCCTCCTCCTTCACAAACAAGGCTGTCGTTTTGAAAGCTATTGACATCATCATCATCATCATCCTATAAGAGCCCAAACATCGAATCACTCATTTTATGCTAGAGACTTGAATGGCCTCCGTTGAGGCTAATTAAGAGGTTGTTTGGCTTACAGTTTTAACCATCTTAAGTTATTGATGAAGCTTAAAGATTATATATAGTTTATTATTTAATTATATTTTGACAATATATTTTTGAAAAGTTAAAAACTCTCCATCTTTCAAAGTTATACATGAAAAATAGAGTTGAGGAGGTGTTAGTTTATAATTCTACTCTCAACAACTATGATATTTTCAACCATTTTGCCCTCAAATCTGTCAGTTTTCTCTGCTCTCTTCCCTTATCTTTTATCTTGTTCTCCGGATGTTGCTGGTCTTCTCTTCAGTTCTTCTCTAGATGCTCTCTTGCGCTCTTCTCTACTCTCTTGCATTCTTCTCTTGCATTTTTCTGTAGATCATACATTGTTTCCCATATTCTTTGAATTTTTTCGTAGATACATTGCGTTCCTCCATTGATATATATATATAAACAGCAGATTATATATATATAAATTCTCAAATCTCCCCCTATGTCATCGCCGCCATCTCGTTCCACCTTTCACTAACCATCGTCTGACTTTATTTCCAACTTTCTCTCTCTCTCTCTGTTCTTTACACGGCAAAACAACCAAAAAAAACGCTGAAAACAATATCGTAATTTATTATAAGCGTCAGTGAAATGTTAGAAATAGTTTTTCAATAACATTTTTAGATTACAATCAAAATAACAAAAATTATAATCCAGGAAAATACATTTTTCCAAACAAACGGAGCCTTAATATTAATTGTAATTAGTTTTCAATTCGATCTCAGCTCAAGATTAAAAATCAATTATGGTTATTAAATATTGATAATGATATACTTTAATTATAATTTATAATAATAAATATTATTGAATATTAATAATAATTAAAGCATAAAATAATGCATAATATCTACTGATTTTTTTTAAAAAAAAAATCATATTTGAGAAAAAAAAAAATAAAGTATGAACCGAACTAGTCCGATCCCAACTCCAATTAATCTAATTTTTAGCCCAACATTTTTTTGAATTCTAGTCCAGCCCAAACAGAATAATTTAAACTCTAAATTTGTTGAGTGTGGGTTAAAGTAGAGTTTTAATGTTAAGTTCATAGATGTTTGTGAAAAGTTAACTCATGAAAATTTATAGAGTGTTTGGTACAACAATTTTAAGAATTACTTACTAAGAAGTTGTTAAAAAATCAAAAATTTCATTTAGAGTATTGTTAAAAGCCCATAAAATAAAAGTTGTTTATAACTTTGAAACTAAACTCTTAAATTTTTCCAACAAGCTTTCCTCAAAAGAAGCCAAGCATAAATTAAGCTTGCTCATACAAAGCAGACCCTTAACATGTTCAAAAAGTAATCTCATGTGTGAGTTTTCTACTAAAGTGAAGCCTAATTAGTTACCTAATAATAATAATTAACAAGAGTATTAATTATGAGTTGATTGGAGGAGGCATAAATGCAGAGCATATATATATATAAAAATATGCCCCCACCGAAGAGCTTGGTCTCTTGGGGAGTCGAAGTTATATTTTCCGCATAAATGTTGATTTCAAGCCAAGCTTATTGCAAGCATCACATCACATCACAAATTGTACGTAAAAAGGTAAATTAAATTAGGCTTGCATCCTCCTTGAAATATTACACGTGGCATTTCTCAAAAGAGGGATGCTTTTTAATGGGTCGGAGGATTGAACGGGATTTCACCTCATTTGGCTCATGATTTTTTGATTGGGTTTCGGGGATTAAAAATTAGTGCATTTCTCATATGTCACATATTTTTATTTAATAATTCTTAAATGAGATCGACCAACCAAAGGCTAACCCAACCCGTTTCTTTCATTTCATTTCATGTAATGGGCCTGGGACGAGATTGAGCCTGATTGGGCTTTGTTCCTGCTGCAATCCTCCGCCCACTCCCATGTCTGCCAATCCTGCTGGTGACCGAAAATGCTCGGTTTAACAAATCAATGAAGCTTCGGTTTCGTTTCGATTTCGATTTCGGTTTATGATATGTTTAATTGTGAAGAATATTTTTTATTTTTTTATGAAAAAAAAATGAAAAACACAGTCATTTTATTAAATGATTTGTCGTTCAAATTAAACGAAAAACAACAATTCCCATCAAGAAGACCCAAAAAGAAAAAGAAAACAAAAGGCACAACCTTCACAAGGTATATATATGGCTCCACTCACACAATCACACTCACGCAAAGACTTGAACTTGAAGAGAAATTAATTAACCCAAGCGCATGTGCATGCACTCATTATCATGGCCCATGGTGGCTAGATGATGAATGTTTAACGCCGAGAAAGTGCAACAGCGGACAACAAGATGAGCAGGATAAGCAGCAGAATTCCGGCGAAGGAGCCAATCAAAGAGCCGGAGATGCGCTCGCAGAAGGAGTTGAATTGTCGGCAGAAACCCAGCCAGTTCACCTTGCTGCTCCCTTCGTGAGCTAGATACACTATGGCCGCAGCTGCCGACGCTCCGCCCGTCAATAGCCCCAGCATTGCCTAATATTATAGTTATATATATATATATTCACATATTAACACATGTTGAACTCGTTATCTTATATAGAAACAGTACTATGAAAAAAATAACCATTTTGTTACTAAACTAACAAGCGTACGATGGCTGTTAATTTTACTCTCATTTCTCATGCATGCAACTTCAACTATCTGCAACAGCGGTATTCATAAATTATTGAATTAATTAATAGCTTACCGTGTCCAAGAAAATTAAGAGAATCCTGGTGCCTTGGGCCGCATTCCTCATGATGTGGAAGATGGATAGGCCCAGCGAAAGAACAAGGTAGCCACAAACAGTGGAATTTGCAATCACGAAAAACCTGTAGCATGCATGATCACGTATAATATATATTATCTATATATAAACAAGGTTTAAGCTTGGGTTGATGAAATTAATTAAGATGGATATATATATATATATATATAATAAAAATGGTAATTAAGCAATTGAAAACTACTTACGTTAATGTGGGAAGGTCATTGTACCTAGCCCTAAACCGGATGAACTGTGTGAAGAAGGGAAGAGATTCGTTGGTTGTTCCCATGAGGATTGCACTGGCCAAAGTGCAAACAATGGCGACGAGTCTCAAAATGAGGTCTAAAATGGAGACACCTCTGTTCACCCCAGTTTTTGGAGCGGTGGCCTCGCCAAGCTCAAGAGGACCCGCCTTCATCATCTTCTTAATCAGTGAAAGAGCGAGCTTTCTAGCTAAATATATTGGAAATCTAGGGTTATAAGCAGAGATGCTTTGGACTACGCTGCAGGAATGGTACGGAATATGTCCATTTATAGGGGCGTTATCAGAATACAAATATATATTTGATGTAAAAATTGTGTTGATATATATAATTTTGTTAAAAAGTAAATGGTCTTGCATGTTAGGTTTGATAGTTCATGAGGGAATGGATTGATGCCACCTTGCATAGTCATGTGGGCAAGTACATGATGTACTTACTAAAGCAGCTTAGGTTTAAAGTTTGTTTAATGGAGTATAGTACCTGCCCTTACTTGCTCCATCTCTTGGAATCACTATTTCCAAAAGCATGACTCCATGGACCTGCATGTTCCAACTCCACCAAACCATGCCCAAATGGGCAAAAAACTCTGAATAACAGCATTTCCCCCCATTTGGTATGTTGTGATGACATCTCTTAATAATACTAGCACGCACACTATATAAGGAAGCTATATATAAATTAATAAGGCAGTTGGCATTGGCCATGGATATATGCAAGCCAATTGATATTTAATTTGACAGGAAACTCAAGTTATTCAAACTCAGACACAGTTCGTGGCAACATATGGTAAGCCAATTGTGCAGATTTCGGTACAGACTTCTCAGGTTACTGGTTCTAAAAATCATAACTCTAACCCGGGAAATAGGTTTGTCAGAAAATAATGGTTCAGAGAAGGAAAAGGGATATTGGTTATCTACACAACTAAGAAATTTACATTTGAATTTAATATACACAGAATATGACTGTCAAACTAATTATATTACATCAAGAAAACTGGCAGAAGCCCTAAATCATAATCGAACGAAGAAGTTGCCAGCCAAGCAAATATAAGGGGGCAAGATTTTAAGCTATAATAAAAAGAAAAAAGAAGATAGTGAGCTCACAACAAAAACTTGATCATGCTTTGTTAATGTGGTTTGACCTTGCGGTAATTCTTCTGAGCAAATCCACTTTCAGAAAGAAGTGTTGACAGAAAAGGACGGCTGTTGTTGCCGCTGTTCTTGTTAGAGCTTGAATTTTTCAAGTTGCTTATGAGAGACCAGTGAGTCTGAAAGTCTGGTTCGTAGCCATGTTGCTGCATTATCTGCAAGAGACCCGATGCCTTCTGAAGATTGCCCTCATTATAGTACCGATGAATAACAGAGTAATACATCTCCCTGGTTGGCGTTTCACCCACCTGAACCATAACTTTCAATAGCCCTTCTGCGTCGCTAACTCGTCCATTCTGGCAGACCTTCTGGAGAACCGCATTCCATGTCATAATGCTTGGCTTCAGGTTTCTGTCCATCATTTCAGTCAACAAATCTAGAGCTTGCTCCAACCTATGCCGTGAACAGGAATGTTGGATCAGGTAATCATAACTGGAAGAACTTAGAATGGAACCTTTCTTCAGCATTATGTTCAAAAGATCAACGGCCTTGTCTTCTCTTCCAAGCCGACAAAACTGCTTTATTAGATTGTCGTAATTGATGTTGTCTGGAACTAGAACTTTTTCTTCCATCCGCTCCAGAAAGCTCACTGCTTCCTGAATTTTTCCCCGAGCAAGAAGGCCTTCAGCAATAGCATTTTGAACAACTGAATCATGAGTCCAACCCCTTGATTCCATTTCTCGACTCAATTCCAAGGCTTTTCCAAGCTTCTCGCCAGCACAGAGGCAGCTTATTATGGTTCTCAAGCTGCGGTTACTTGGTCTATGCTCTACACGCATCATAGTTGTAAGATAATGCACAGAATGCGATAACTCTTTGCACTGAGAATATCCATGCACAAGAAAATTATAAGTGACTCCATCAAGCTGCAAGCCCTTCCCCTGAAATTCATCTAGAAGCTCGTCCATAAATGAACTGTTTTTGGTTCTCAATAGATAGAAAATCAGAATGTTGTAAATCACAATATAGGGAGGGTTGATTTCTTTAAGCAAGAGTTCTTTCACATTCAGTGCAGAGGGGACCATACTCCTTGTGCACAAAAGGCAAACTAGATTGCGGTAACTTGAGATTGATATGCTAAACTTTTTCCTTATAATAATACCCAGTAGCTCCCATACTTTCTTGAAGTTATTAATTTGGCAATACTCTTGGACCAGCATGTTGCAAGTTTCACTATCTGGAGGTAACCCTATTACTGACATATTTTGGAAGATATTCACTGCCTCCCAAACCATCCCTGATTTGCAAAACCCTCTCATCAAAGCACAGTGTACTGAAGGTGAAGTGGAAGATCCTTCTCTCAAGGAAATCTCTTTCAGAGCAACAGCTTTCTCAAATTTACTAGCCCGACACAGATGATAAATTGAGAGAACAGTAACATCCAAGCAGGGCATCTTCTTGTTTTCTAGCAAAATATCAAGCATAGTGAAGGCTTTTGAACTCATTTTCTCCATAAAGAAACCTTTTATAAGATGGCTATAAGCAATGTAGTCCAAGACAAAACCCTTCTTTTGAAGCTCCTCCACCAAAACAAGTGCAGTATTTGTGAACCCTGTACTGGACAACTCCTCAAGAAAATCATGACAAATATTCAATCTTGAGCAAGGGTAGCCTGCCAACATGTTCTCAAAGATGTCCAATGCTTCCTCAAGCAATCCTTGTTGGCAGAGACAACCCATAATAATGTTACAATCCTTCAGCTCAGGTAACCATTTGTCTAGATGTGCAAGTTTCCAGCAGCTAAGGAGGCCTTCAAAGTTTCTTTTCCTGCAAAAACCAGTTATTAAAGCAGTATATGTCTCAGAATTGATATAGGATCCCCTTTGTAGCATGCCCCTAAAAATTATTCTAGCATTTTCAGAAAAGCCTTTTCTGCTGAGAGCTTGGACAAGCATATTCAGAGTTTCTTGATCGAGCTGATTAGTCAGTTTTGGCATTTTCTCTACTAGGCTAACAACAGTTCTCATACTGTGACTGGATGCACAAAGCCCTTTCACTAATACTGAAAAGGCAGTCAATGACAACTCTTGCCCCCATCTACCCATTTCTTCAACCATCACCATCAAATTGCGACTGCTTTGATTGTAATCCTTCAATATAAAGGAATTAAAGTCAGGAATCAAGGAGTCTTCAAGAACCTTACCCATGGTCCTCTCATATGTAGGTAAATCCGTTTCTAAATATAGTCCATTTCCAAGATCATCAAAAAACTCAGCTTTGTACAGCCTTGAACCATTGTCCCTCCTCACCTTTACAGACAATGGGTCAAGCCCCAACAACACAAAGGCTTTCAACAGGGGATCCTCAACAGAAGAAAGTTGAACCAAACCAAGTTCAACCATCTTGCAAACCAGCGATTTCACTTCATCAAGCTGTCTAGCTCCAGTAAATCCTGCTAAAAGAACTCTGAAAGTTTCCCAATTGGGTGTTACTCCTCTATCATTCATCTCAAGAAAAATGTCCCGAGCATGTTTCCACATACCCTCCCTGAAGACAGAACTAATGAGAGCATTATAGGACCACACGCCTGGCTTAAGGCATCTTGATAACATTTCTGACAGATAGAAAAAGGCATTCTTCAATTTACCTTCACGGGAGCTCCAACCTATTAAAATTCCAAAGGTTATTTCATCAGGCCCAAAACCTAGATTCTCCAATTCTTCCAGAAACAATCTAGCTCTGTCCGTGCCAAAACTACTACATAAAGAAAAGATTATCTTGTTGCCAACTACAACATCAGGAACACACTCTGTTTCCACAAAGAACTTAACCAGATCATCATAATCCTTCTTCTCGCTGTATCCACCAGCAATTGCATCAAGCACTGTGTTACTAGGTTTAATTCCCAAAGCCATAGCATTCCTAACAACATTTCTGGCTTCCTGAACTTTTCCATTCCCACATAGTAATTGAATCAAATTCTCAAAAATAGCTCTTTCTGCTACACCCAGTTCCATCCCTGTTTCCACCATGTCCACGTAAACTCGAAAAGCCAACTGGGTTTCATCGTTTCTGACCAGAAAATCAAGAAAAACACGATAGGAAGACATTGACGGGACTAAACCTATGCTCCTTGCTCGATCGTAAATGGAAATTGCTTTCTGTGCTTCACCAGCCGCTACATATCCTTGAATTAAATTACTGAAAACTTCATCACTATCCAGCGGAATTCCTTTACTATCCATTGTTGAAAGCAAGAATTCAACCTCCCTAAATAAGCGAACTCGGACGAGCATCGCTCCCATAACCTCGAACGAGCGAGGAAGGTGCTCAAAATCCCTACCTTGGTCACTAGCCCACTTGAAAATCCCCCACAAAGATTGGACCTTTTGAACTTCAGTTTCAAATTGCTTACACTCAAACTGAAAACCGAGTAATATTTCAAGGACATTTTCCGGTTTCAAATCCGAAACTCGCCGGAATTTACGAGTGGTTTCCGGAGATATAGTGGAAAGCTTCAGAAGAAGGTCTTTTAGGGAAAGATTAGAAGGGCCATCGCCACCGTCCTTAGACCAAAGATGTGAACATCTAAGAGAAACAGATTTTGCAATACCACAAGGATTGATTGAAGATAAATCTACGGAAGCGCTTGTTGAAGACAAAGATGAAGCCGGAGACGATGGAGGTTCTAAGAGATAAATGGCATAGAATTGGCGTTCACCGGGGAAGAGAGAGCCAACCTGTTTGCTGTGGAGCTTCTTCTTTGGGAGGAGACCGGAGAGCGGGGGGACCATCCGATTGCAGAGAGACACGGTGGTTGCGGTGCTTCTTGCTCTCATCTAGGGTTTGCATGTTGGAGCTCCTTCGGCCACTGATCGCTTGTCAGCTATGGCGGAACCCGCAACTGCAGTCATTCCAAAACTCAAGGCCCATCTCCAGTAAAATAAATAAATAAATATAAATAAATTATGAGAATCTTTTGTAATTAAAATACAAAAAGTATAAAATATATGAATTGCAAGTATTTTAATGCTAAGTCACAAAATGTAAATCCTTAATTATTAAAGCAAACTGCCAAATCATTTGTTTCCTCAGCCTCAATTGTAGTTCAAGATTTAACCATGGTTTTATGGATTTATAAACCAAAATAAAATCAACAAATAGTTAGTTGTATTTGATTAAAAACATATTAATTTATTATTAATCACTATGTGTATGAACCTTTTTTTCTTTTTTTTTTGAATTATATTTTTTGACGTCCTCAGCTACTCTATCTCTAAAATTATACTAAAAAAATAAATTGAGAATATCGATCTCTTGAATAAAGCTTGAACACAGAACTTGAGTCACAAGAGCATTATCTTATAAAGTTCCTCCTTCGTTAGCGGAGCTGGGCACTGAGGCCAATTATGAACCTTTTTTTTAATATATTTCAGGTAGTAATTGCCTAAATCCACAAATTACCAAGTTTAAGGATTAAAAAAAGTGGATTCGCATGAGTAGCCCAACCGAAAGCCCACAGAAGAAAAGCCCAGAACTGAATTGGAATTCGGCCAGCAGACGAGGCGGCCGAGATACGCTTCATCTTCCTCCTCCACATGACATCCAAAGGAGTTGACTTTCGCCTCCTTATTGTTCAATCTCAATATTAGTTGGTCCTCCCCAAAACTGTCCATCACATCACAGACGACTTCTTCGTTGGGAAGTAGAAGAGAAAGAGAGAGAGCGCGCGCGAAGGCCCCTTCGGTTTTCGGCAACCGGAGAATCGGAAAATGAATCAGAATGTGAGCGCTCTGGTGATAGGGCTGGTCGGCGCCGCCATCACTTTGTCCGCTTATTCGCAGACTATGATCTCTCCCACTCAATGCGTCGGAGTAGGACTTCTGGTGCTCGTCTTCGGTCTTCTCGTCCGGGAAGGTCTCATCTCTCTCTAGCGGCCTTAAGGGTCTGTTTGGGGTCCATGTCCCTCCCTTCCTCCCTGCTTTTTGCCGTGAACTTAACTCAATTTCCTTGCCCTTTTCAGTTCACTTTTCTGCAATCAAAAGATTAGTTCGTTATTGCTTCGATGTTTGGTTTGTTTGTTTGTTTCAGCTTCTGAGTTTTGATGTCGATCTAATCCAATTCAAAGCTTAAATATCCTGTCTTTTCATATTTTTCTAATTACATATATATATATATATATTCATATTCCATACGATATTGGCGATGCCAAACAAAAATAGGATTCCATTCAACATATACGATCTCAAGAAGAACCATCGAGTATTGAACCGCGTTTGCACGGTCTAACCCCTACCCTACCCATCAAGTCGGTTACGGTGGGTCCTGTGGGTCGGCCCATATTAGTTTTAGGGTTTTCCTCTTTGGACTCTATGTATTGGCCTTTGGGGTGATTGCTATGTCTATTTATTTATTTATTTTTCAAAATTTATAATTTTGGCTAATACAGAATTTAAAATATTCTGTGATACAATGTTAAATGTTAAAACATAATTTTAATTATATTTATATGTTGACAAATAAAAATTACAAAATTGCAAACAAATTGCATTAATGCATTTATTTTGCTGCAACTGCAATCTCTAGACGTGCCCACAAGACCACTGTACGAAAACAATGGTACGAAATATGAGACAGCTTACTTAGAAAAAAAGAAAAGATATATATATATATATAGACAGAGAGAGAGAGAGAGAGAGAGATCTATATATTATATTTTGGGCTGAATGATACAATTTCATTACATGAACTAAATGTCTCATGGCAGTTCGTTGGGAGGTTGATTGGGTAACCTCACACTCCAAGGAGGTGAAATAAAGTATTGAGTTTGTAAGATTTGAGATATATACATTATCAAGTATTTTGTTTCTTTTTATATTAAGTCATTTTCTAGAAAGTAGAAGAGGTTGGTTGACTAAAGAGATATACATGGTAAGAAGGATTAGGCACAGTTACCCACCACCGGATGACTCTTGGGGTTCCATTATTGGGTAATTTGTCAACTAAAGCTAACAAATAATCAGAGGGTTTGATCTAAATAAAGGTTACTGATTAGACAATACACATAATAGCCAGACTTTAATATTGAATGGCTAAATCATCATTAACTTAATTTCTGGATATAATAAAACATAGAAAAAGACTTAAAAGGGTAGAGGAGGAGGAGGAAGAAGCCCAAGTATAACGGAACCTTCGCCTGCAAAAAAATAAAGAGAGGTGGAGAGAGAAGAGTGGTGGTGAAGAGCTTAAGTTAGCTCACGAAATGAAATAAGAAGCAAAAGCTATATAAAATTTAAGAATGAACTAAACGATGAAAACAAACCTCTTGACCTCACGATTTGAACATTTTTCTTTCATTTGCTCTTTGGGGGCTTGGAGTGTGTGTGATCGATCATTGTCATTGTCATCCCAAGTCTAGCATGAGAAAACAGGGCAGCAACGTAGCCAAAGACGACTTGCCGATACTTTGTTTTGTTTTTATTTTATTTTATTTCCTTCCTAATTGAACAATCGTGGTGATGGATTCATGATTATAATATAAGATATAGCAAATATATGCCGGCAAGTCATCCTTGGCTGCACCACGTAGCCTCATTTTCCCACATGCAAGACAATTGGATGAATAAAACCATGAAAACCCTAATCATTTCTGCTTTCAAAATGGCATTTAACCATTTGCTCTTTTTGATCAGAAAGAGCAAGCAACCACTCCCTAAAGAAAAGAAAGAAAGAACCTTAAGGTGAGTGACTTCACCTTTTGCACCCAAAGAAAGAAAGAAAGAAAGAAAGAAACACTTGCCCCTTCTGCTCACACAACAAGGATTGATGATTGATGACTGATGATTGATGATTTCCCCAAAGCAGGTGGAGAGAGAAGAAAGGGGAGTGGGGAGGGAAGAAGTCGATTGGACTGTGAAGCCCCCTTGACAGGAAACTTAGACGAATATAGATAGGGTTCACTCCTGCACTTTGAAGCAAGACAGTGCCCAGCCGGCCAGCGGATTTTATAAAGAAAGATATTGGGCATCAAGTGAATGCCAATCCAGAGTAAGCATTAATGATTCCAACTGTGGATCGGCCATGCATTGTACAAACTCAACTCATGAAATCTGATGGGACGGGACGGGACGGGACTCCTTCCGCTGGGAGCAAATACCAATACAAACTGATTAACCGTACGGATGGATTCAGAGATCTGCTGCTTTGTTCATTGGCTCCCCCACACTGCTGGCCTGCTGCAGCTCTACCGCTCCTATTCTTACCCTTCTGGCAAGGAAAAGTGCACATCTCAACTTGTGGCGTACCTTCTCTCGCCCATTTATTCTAAACCTACCTGATTTTACTGCTTTTCCTTGCCATATTAACGGCACCACCTTTCAGAGCCTTGCCCGCGGTGCATTTTACCTGATTCATAATACATCTGGCCCTCAAGTGAATTGAGGATCGAATATCGCTGCATTGAGTTCTTTAACTGACAGCATCATCCATTATTCCATAGCGCCATCTCAATCTTGGGCTTGAGTGCTTAGGCATTTTGAGTGCTCCCACAAGTCATTAATTATTTGTTTAAAATTAAAATAAATATATATACCTATAAGCATATTTAATTTATAAAAATAAACAAGTGAAATAAGTCTTGATAACGAGGAAAAAATAATAATTTTTATATTTCCCAAATCCCTAGATCTGAACGGCCTGCTTCACGAACCCAGTGATAACTGTACGATTAATTAATTACAATTGAAAAATATTATTAATATATCATTATATACACTTTAGACTACACAATAATGATGTATTAATATCTAAAATGCTCTCATCAAGACTGAGACACAGTAAAATAAAGGATATTTATGTCATTTATGTGCCTTGTATAGTTCAAGATATATATAAATGATGTTGACCCATTACCATTTGCCTTGCTAGATTAAAAAGGAAAGGGAGGACCCATCGGTGAAGCAGCAGATACAGTCGCGAGGATACGATACGTCAAGCACGTATCATAACACGAATATATATAACTAGTTACATATCTTTAATCCAATCACTAGTTTTCATTTTCACAAGCTGATACAGGTTTTAAGCCAACTTTCTTTCCTGTATTTCTGGGTCCAATTTGCTGTAAATATACGCTCATATATGTAAACACTAGTAGATAGTATCAACAGAAACAAGCATAAAAAAAATTCTGCTACCCACTCTTTGGTTCACAAATGCAGTGCCACCAATTATTCTTCTGCCAGCCAGTCAAATTCTTTCAACACATTCAGAATAATAGTGCAAATATTAAACTAATAGTGCACTGAAAATAGTGCAATGTTTAACACTCCCTAATACCATCTGCCGCCAAAAATTATCAAACCAATGCCTGCTGCCTTTTAACTCTACCATCGTCCTCTGAATCCCTCTCTACAAGTTGGCAGGAGCTCAAGGCTCAGCTTTGCGAAGCGGGGAAATACAGATGCAAGTATCATGATGCCAGTTTAGCAAAAGACATTGTCTAGGTATTCCATATAAGGCTCTGGAACAGCTAGCAACAATCTGATACATGGACAGTTCAAACCACTACCCTACTGTACTCGTTACCAAGTCCATGTTATGCGGAGAGCAGCAAATTCTAACATTAACATGTTATGAGGAGAATTGAGTTCTATTTTCTTTCCGGGAGAAAAGGAATAGCTATCATAAAAGCTAGAAGAATATCATTTGCGGGCAAAAATGAGAGAGGAAATCCCCGGGACACCTTTGATGCAGATAAAGTTACTTTAATCCTACTGTTGAAGGAATAATATAAGATTGCACACATGGAATGCCAAAGTTGAACCACATGTGAAAATAGTGGAGAAAGCAGAAGATATCTGTAACGTACAGTAGCAAACAAATTAAGCGAAAAGCTCATTTGCTCTCCATTGTGCACTTACCTGCTCGAGATTTGATTAGTCTGAAACTACTTACATGGTTTATGCGCCAAGGGAAACATCGAATCAACCTGCCAGTAACGGCAAAGAAGAATTTAAATTGACTTGACATGAATTTTTATCACATAAATACATAAAATATAGAATAAACCTGCCACCGGTCATCCAGATCAGTCTCAGGTTCCAACACCTCCAACAAATCTCAAGATGAGCTTCCATGTTCCCAATAGTAAACTAGAGTAAATAGACATCAATATGGGCCTTTGAGAGGATATTTCAAGTGATTCACTCTTTTGCTCTGTTGAATTCCATGCAGGTGGTACCTCGAGGGCTTAAACTAACATTCACGGAATGCTAACACCCCCCCCCCCCCCCCCTCTCAAAAGCTTGAGCAAATTGGACTCTCATGGATCAGAGTTTCTCATCTCAAAACTAATTATCATCTGTTCTAATATATAGATGTGGATGTTATGATTTTAATAAAAAATGTTAAAACAATGGCACCTAGGAGTTTGATTTCCACTGATCAGGTAAGTGGGTAAAAAAAAATCATAAGGCATCGAAATTTTTTGTGAAATAGATATCTCCAGGAGAATGACAATCAAAGCTGAAAATACACACCGCAGGGGCACAAGCATTAGATTTCAGAATCAATAACAAAGTGGACTCTAGAACAGAAACAAGTCATTGCACACATAGCATAAAAATGAAAAATATCCAGCAAATCCAGCAACACAAGTTTCCCAACTGATTGGTTTGGTAGAGAAACTTATCAAGGCACTATCCAATAACGTAAAACAGCCATGTAAATATAACCAAACAGCTGAGGACTATAAACCCGTAAAAACCAATGCTCAAAATACAACTGCTAGAAGAAGAGACAACATCATAGGGCAAGGCATACGGCTGCATAGGTTCTTGGGAGCAGAAGATATAAAGCTTGGAAAATTTGGTGTCGGGACATGGCAAGTTAAACTAGTGAGTAAGATCTTCATATATTGGTCCACCTAAACAAAGCATCAAGGTTGTCCATGAGTTTTCCAAACTCTGTTTCATCTGGTCTTCTGGTTTAGGGCAGGAGGCTTCATCAAAGAGGCGATAGGCTGGCTTCAGGCTTCAAGGATCTCAGCTGTTGCGATGGGAAGGGAAAGGAAACAAAGGGAAAACAAAGAATCAGAATGTGATATAGGGGAGACAGGCTAGAGGTTAGGACACCAAATTCATAAATTAAATATTCAGTAGCACAAGATAGATAGAATTCCAAGCTAAATGAACCCCCAAGACATTTTACAGAGAAAGAATTTACCTGCAGGTAACCATTGTCAAACTTCAGTAACCATAATTTTTCCGGCGAGAAACTGAGCTCTGACCTGATAGCCTGGAAAAGAAACCAGAAGTTGGAGAAAAGGGAATTTTAGAATGCCAAGAACAATCGAAGAAAACTATAAGCAGAAACAAAAGAAGCATTATTTCCAAGTAAAATGGGAGTTCTGCCTGCACACAAATAATTCGTGGAGAAGCAAATAATGGCTATCAAATGTGCATGTCGAATTTATTACAAGAACCATTATCTTAATGCCATATAGCCCTGATAGAAGCAATTGATAAAAAAAATTTCACTATTACATCTATATTGCAGTATGAAAGGAGAATACCATTTCAGTATCTCCTTTCTTAGAAGTGCATCGTCGATTTTTATGTGCCACATGTCCTTAGAAAAGGTAGTAACAGACCCAATCAGCTTGAACCTTAATTATCAGCCAAAAATGTCAGCAGAACAGTCACACTTAATCTGGTCTTAATAGTCTATCAGCAAAATGGCTACACCCATATGATAGCTGATTGAGTTAGCAGAATCTGAAACTCCCTAATTTTCTACAGAAACATTGCTCAGTACCAAACGACCATGCATACCTCCAATGCAGAGCACCACATTCTTCATGTTTCACCATAACTGGGGACATGATCTTTTATTGCCTCCACAACTGTTGACTGTGCCCCAGAGACAAGATTTTTAAATAGCTCAGTTTATAAGTTGCAAAAGTTTCAACCATAGGCAAGGTCACGTTATACTGGCTATCAAACCAACATAATCATGTTGCAAGAGGGGTTGCTGTGGATCTCACAGAAAAGTCAATATTCACAGTCCCCCAACAGATTGGGATAATTGCATGTGTGATTCTTTCACATGCTCAACCAATCAGGGTTCAGGCCTGATCAAATTTGTGCTTTGTGAAGCTATCTCACTGATTAGCTCTTGATTTATAAGGTCTAGTAAATTAAATATTTGTTTGAACTTGACCAGGTCTCATGACTGATCTTACTGAATTCGAAATAAAGCAGATCCAAAACAAATTCACAACAGTAGCCCTGAAATTGTAAACAGGCAAATGGATGCAACAAAAATAGTAACAACCCCAAGCCTTAATCCCACTAGGTGGGGATCAGCTAGTAAACAAAGAAATGGATAAAATGAAATATTTACCCAGAACTACCAGTACTACGTCCAGAAGGATAGCCACCATAAGCTCCATAACCCACAGCACTACCACCACTCTGCAAAATAACAAGAACATAAAACCTATTTATAGGGAGAGTAAATGAAGCAGTTTGAGGAGGACACATAAATGAAGACAAATAGCAGAGAGTGCTGAAGGCATGCCACAGGTTATGTAAAAGACACTGGAGAGGGAAAAAGAAAGGGAAAAAAAATAAATAAAAGACACCATGAAAATCGCCAATGAATTTGACACACAAGACAAGAAGAAATTGTCTTATTATCCATAAAGACGTATATACACAGAAGCAAAAAAGAAAAGCTAACAGCATTACCTGCAACCCACCATAACTAGCATAACCATCAATTGCAGGCAAATCCCTTGAGCCACCATATCCACTAGAATAAGAATGACCGCGCCCAAGTCTTTTACCATCTCTACTTTCATATTTTGGACCATCTGAAGCATCTGTAGGCATCGGAAGGTAAGGAAGAACTGGCACAAGTGCAGAAACAGCTCCCTCCCTATCAAAAAGATTAGCCCTCAACCGTGAAGTTACTTGAATGAGAGCGTCCTTTGCCACATCAAGATCTCCAGATATCTAACATAAAGGAAATGGAAAAATAGTTAAACTTATAAGGACTGTAAACCACCACCAGACCAGAAGAAAGAAAGAAAACTATCAACGCCAAGGAATGCAAGAAATGATGCAATCTCCACAAAATTAAGTGACCTCATTCTCAATGACTCCTTTACCTGCACCATCTCATCGTCCTCAGCTGCAATTTTGGGCAGATTTTCCTTCGAAAGTATGCGAATATTAGCTTTGGTGGCCCTCCTCATTTCAGTAATTATAGCTCCACCTTTCCCGATGAGGCAGCCAATCCTAGAGGTTGGAACTAGCAGACGTGTTGTGAAAGAGATGAGACCTGAATCTCTTTCAACTTTTTCACTGCACCTAGGTTGCAAGCGTATTGCTGCGTCAATAGCCGGAGAGAATGTGTCTTCAAAGAACTGAAATAGAAAATATATGGATATCATTCACTGGAAGATCCTAAACATGGGTAAACAGTCCAGATAGAACACCTAAATTCTAACCTCTTTCGCTGAAATAGATATTATACAATCATCTCCCTCGGTAGCTGAACTATCAACTTTGATGGAAGCTCCAGACTCTTGCCTAATTTGATTGATTATGGCACCACCCTTGCCAATCACACCACCAATATTTGAAGTAGGACAAATCAATCGAAGAGAAAATTCCTTTGAAGATGTCTCATCCCTCGAAGCTGAGTAAAATGAGCGTGACCAGTCTCCACTGTCACCTTTGTATCCTCCGTAAGGACTTACTAGTGGAGCCAAACCCATGATTGGGGCACCAGCAGTTGGACCCATAAGTGAACCGCCAGAAGCATATGCACCAGGTAAAGAAGAGGCGAGCAAGTGTTGGGACCGAGATGGATTATCATGAAGACGAGATGTGAGTTGATAAAGAGCCTTCCTCACAACTTGTGGCTCCCCAGATATCTTGACAAAAAAAAATAAAAAATGATAAAAATAACCTTCAACTATGATAATCCAAAAATATATACCTATTGAAATAACCAATGCATCAAAACTCAAATTAAATGACAAAAATATAGTATGGCAGCAGTGCTAAATCAACTCAGTAATAATAACTACATTAATACTAATTTCTTATTTAAAAAGTAAACAGGTGTAAGTCAATAAATAAAATAAGAGCCACTCCATCGTATATTATATTCTGAACAATAAGAGTAAAAGAAGAGAAATTGCTGTTGTAAACTAAATAAATAAATAAAAGGAGAGCTAACATGCTCCCTTGTATCATATTGCCAATACTTAGAATTAAAGAAGGGAAAATACTCTTATACATCTCCATGGAAAATTTGTTAAAATCATTCTTCTTATCCACATGAAATTTAAAATAGTGTCAAATGCTGTACATAAGAAATGATACCATAGTACTATTTGCAACTGCTCATGTGACACTTCTTTTAATAAATAAAATGAGAATAATTGCACTATAACAGTCACAAGCAGAAGAAAAACTCAACAGCATTTGTTTTGTCACCTGCACAAGTTCATCAGAGCTCAATGCACAAGAAGGTAAATGGTTATCTTTTAAAATGCGAATTTGGGCTCCCGTTTCAGTACGAATATTCTGAACAATCTGTCCACCTTTCCCAATAACACATCCAATTTGATCTGATGGTACAAGAAGCCGAGCAGTAATTTGTGGGGTTTCTTCCATATCCTCACCAGCAGCTAAGTCATCAGCAACAACCCTATCATGCACCCTGAAGAGAGCATCCTGGGCTGGACAAACACGATCATCATTATCATCAAAATCATTTGTCTCTTCACTTGAGCTGTAGATAGTGACAACACGCTCGTCACAACCTGGCACTGTCTCACCAATCCTAATTTTTGATTTAGTATCTACCCTTAGTTGCTTAACAATCTCCCCTCCCCTCCCTATAATACTTCCAATCTTCTTCCCAGGACACAGGTATCTATATACAGTATCTTCTGGCCCAATAGTGAAGTCTCTATCATCACCAGAATTCCTCCTTTTATTCCTCCCACTGTCAGTATAGTCAGACTGAGAACGCTTATTCCTCTGACCAGCCATTGGACTTGAATCTGTCTTGCATTTCAAATATTAGATATAAGACATGGAAAAGTTACTAAGAAAACCAAAACATACCAACATTGCTTCAAAAGAAATTTAAACTGTTAAAAAATATCACCTCTATGTAAATATTATCATTGAAGAAGAAGTAAAAAGTGCATGTTTGTTCGATAGGATGGGATAAGATATGATACAAACACTTGACAGATATTAATTACAATTGGATTACATTAAAGTTCTAACCCAAGTTCCTATCTCTTTCTCTAGTGATAGATGAACTCAATAACACAGACTGGTCGTGAACCAGAAGTTGATCAATTCAATTGTAATTAATATTAAATCTATAAGAAAAGCAACTCAACTTGAGCTTAAGTTCAACAAAGACTGGTTGTGAAATAGAAGTTGAAGCTGGTGTTCCAGTTGTTGCATTGCCTCCACTGCTTCTAATATTAAATCTAGACTCCTCAACTTGAGCTATTCATGACAACACCTCAAATCAAAAAATCATGACTAAATACTTAATCATTCTGTTCTACAGCACTCCCAGATATTTATATAATAGACTGGGTGTGTTTTGGTGTATTAGGATACAGAGTAACAACTCTTTTTTACTTTTAAACAATAAAAATAAATAAGCATGCCCTGTGCTTAACAAATAAGCCCGTGCTTTATCATTTGCACTTCACTTTGACAAGAAAAAACACTAGGGCTGCGCTTTGCACTTTTATTTGTGCTTAAGCTCACTACCCATGTAACAACACTGATTAACATTTACTCCATTCCAGGTTTGGGCCAGAGCATATCCTAATATTAACACGAGAGGGGGGTCGGGGGTCCGCGCGGGGGGGGGGGGGGGGAGGAGTGTGCCAACCTGAATCTAAGAATGAACATACTTCATAATAACAAAAATCAAGGTAAAACAAACATGTTAGGGCCAGATCTAAGAGGAAGATGGTGATAAACATAGTTGTCATTAGCGTTTGGTGATACTAACATAGCTTACCAAATAAAATAGAACTTCACATACACAATCATGATATGCATAAGGGACCTAGAGTCCTTGGCAAGGCAAGGTTATGAATATGTCGCGGCTCATATTCATACCTATTCTACCAAAAACTTGCTCCGGGAGTACCGTGAATGCAATACAATGCATGTGAAAGTGTTCAACCCCTTATTCATGTACCAGGTGTCATGTCATATTCATTTTATGACCCAAAGTTCTAAAGCCTAGGCTCTGATACCTCCTAAGAAGCCATATACTCCAAGAGCGGGCAGTAGGCCTTACAATATATCTGCTGACATTAAAATATCTCAAATAAATCACAAACCAAATTTCCAATGCCTTTATACTGCAATTGAAGTGCCCACTAAGCCAGAATCCATCATATGCTTACAATATTCAAAATTTACTAATTTACACAAGAAAGAAACTTAAACTTTCCCCTGCCCAAATCCCATGAGGTGAGGTCTACATGCTTTAGCCGGAGCATGACTAGGGTATATGTAGTGGAATTGTTTTCCACAACTCTTACCGTCAAAATTAATGCCAACGTACAAAATCTGAAATATTAAGAGGTAAGCCTATCACGGGCTGAGTGAGGGGTAAGGGGCATTATAATGGGGGAAATATAGAACCAATGCACCAAGGATAAATCATCATGCTCAATAGTAATTATAACATAATAGGAGATGACGAATAAACATGCACATTTAGGAGAAAACAATTTAGAACCAAAATTCACATATTCCATCTCTTAGGGCGGACCGTATTCTCACCCACAAGATCCATTTCGGCGGACCGTACTTACGCCAGATATAAACATGGATGGCGGACTATCTCACTCTAACAAGGGTGGACCATACTCTCACCCTAACGTATACATGGTGCACCAATGGTTAACTCTTATTGTAGTTAGCAATACAAGGCTCTAATTGTTACTCCATTTCACACACATTTTATACTATCATTTAGTATTATCAAGTGCCATATGGAATATATCACATATAAGCATCAACATTCATAGTCTGCGATACCATGAATCATATTCTTCCCAAATGCAAATTAAAGGAAATGAAATCAACCATAAGTGTCAATATGCGCAGATCCGACAAGATGTATTCTAATTTCCCAAATGCAAATAAAGAATGGAATCGTGAATAGTATATATAGAATACTAGGATGATTGGAGATATGAATGCAACAATTACTACCATAATACAAATTACCCACTCACAGTGTTATATAAAATTTGGAATTCCTTCAGGCGCCTAACAAAATCATTAAATCACATGAGAATTAAATAAATACAAGATCCAAATGTCTACCCCTAACTAACTAAATAACGGAAAGGGTCAACGGATTGGGTTTTGGACCGACCCAAGGGCTGCCACAACTGGGCCAGACCCAGCCCCAAACACATTGGACTGCCCCATGAACCCGCCAAGCCCTACCAACTTGGCCAACCCCAAATACAGCCTAAACCAGCCACACCCGCCGCCACCGGCGACCACCGCCGGCCGGAGATTCCCACGATCAGAGCCTACCACTAGAAACGCCAAGCCAAGGGGGTTACTATACACAAAAATGGGACAGATTTAACAGCTTGATTTCCATAGATCTGACTTTTAACTTTCGGCGAGAACTGACAAAACACACTGGCAGTCGCCACCGGCCACCCTGGCCGGTGTTTTCCGACGATCCGAGGCGACCACCCGACACCCTTATCCCCATCGACCAACATACCCAGAAACCAAGAAGATCCAACGGCCGAATCTCCATAGATCTGAGCTTAAACTTCCGACCAAACCCAACCGCGTGTATATAGGTATATATATCATGGATCTATGCTGATAATATGGCAAATAAAACTAAAAAACTTACCTTCTTGTAGATCGGGGCTTCTTTCACGGTGGAAATACGTTGGATTCAAGATCAGAAGTGACTTGCGGAAGCGTTCTTAGAAGAGAATGAATGAGAGAGAGAGAGAGATTGCAACGGAAAGAACAAGAAGAGAGGGGGAGGAAGGAAGCTGGGAAACCCTAGTGGCTTTCTATTGTCACATGGACTTGGCTCCCCTTGGGCCTTCTAAAAAATAAGGCCCAAAAGTCGAGCCTTACATGTCTGTATTATTTTGCCAAATCTTACATGTGTTTGGGTATTTTTTTTTAGTGATTCTATTCATATACCATTATATATATACCTTAAATTACATAATAATATAAAAATATCAAAAATACCTTGTGCCTCACACTGAGACTCAGGGATATTTTAGACATTCTTACACCATTATGTAGTCTAAGGTATATAAAAGTAACATTTTTTTATTTTTTGATATATTAGAGTTGTCTATAATTATATATATGACATAATAATATACCTTAAATTCAACTTTAATTTGTTTAAAATATTTTTTAAGGTTATAGAAAGTAATTTTAGAAAATTCACATTAATTATTGCATAAACTTGCTTTCGAGAATTAAATTTATCACATCAACAATAGTGCTTCAAACGTGCTTGACGGTGAAATTGCAAGTCAATGTGGAGTTGAGTTTTAAAATAGATAGATAAATAATTTTAAAATTCACTAAAACTCTCTCAAATATCAATTTCAGTGGAGAAAAATTGAGTTAATTAATGATCAAGTTGAAAAAAAATAAGAAAATAAAAATTTAATTACTAATCTCAAGTGAAATCTTTAAAAAAAATTAAAACAAAAACAATAAATCAAGTAATGCTATTTTTTATTTTTAAAAATAAAAAAAGAAAAGTATAGATATTTTTATTGATGAAAATATAAATATATATATATATATGTATATCATGCTTTTACAAAATTTGAAATCATGGCAAATAAAATAGGGAAATGGACTAACAAAGGAAAATGATGGCCTCACGGCTCACACACACGCGCGCGCATATATATAGCACCAGGTGTGGCTTGCAACGAGAGGGGTAGCGCGCATTGGCAAAGCGGTTTAGAGCGAGGGAGGGAGAGAGCAACTCGACCTAAAATTGCTCAGAGGAAACTAGTGATGTAGGTATCTGTAGATGATGACCGGCCACAACCTCTAGCTTAACTGGCCGAATCCAACCCCAACCAAAGCCCTAGCTGATCCTTAGTGCTGATTGCACTGATTTGGTCCCTCTCGAACTGTAACAAGTGTATAAACCCTTCAATTGACCGATGTCGACGTCGGGGCAGCACCAGTTCCGGTATACGCAGACGCCGTCGAAGGTCCTGCACATGCGAAACCTGCCGTGGGAGTGCATCGAAGAGGAGCTCGTCGAGCTCTGCAAGCCCTTCGGCAAGATAATCAATACCAAGTGCAATGTCGGCGCTAATCGCAACCAGGCCTTCGTTGAATTCGTGAGTGTTACTGCTTGTCTCGGCTTTTCGTGTATGCTGCTCTGAATTTGTTGCGAACTAGGGTTTTTCATACGCACATGCAACTACAGAACCTATTTGATCTGTATTCGTGTACGTAGTCACTAAGTAATGTATAGCATATATAGTGGTTTCCGCTCCTGTTGTCCCGGCCGAGTTGCGTTTACCCGAATGATCCAAGAAACAAGAACACTTAAGATGAGTGACGAGTCTGATACTTTAACACTCACCATCAACCGACACTCACACCCCACTACTTGCAACATATTTCTTGGTTATATTAGTGTCATAGTGGATCTTTGTTGATGGTGGTTTATTCTGTGATGTAGAACCAGAACAGGGTGGAAGAATATAATGCGGGAAGGGAATAAGAATGAAATCTCCGGTATTCAATTGGTGTAGGACCATAGAATCTGAGAGGGGAAAGAAACGGAAGGATAGAAGAAGGCAGGCAAGGCAAGATAGATGCATGCTAGGTTCAGAAGTTGCATGGAAGTGGGAGAGGGAATGGAAACAAGACACGAGACACGTGGAAATGCTATTGCCTAAAATAGTAGGAAGTAAAACGTTAAAGAAATGCTATATAAAAAATATATATAAATATGTAATAATCTAATTATATTAATATAATCAGAAAAGATTATTTCTCATTTAACAAAAAAGATTATTTCATCAATTCTAGCATGAATTAACTTTAAGAATACCAGTAACCATAATATTTCTAAATAATGTCTATAAAGTACAATATAAAAACACCATCACTTTAGCTCATTAGGTTTTTAATTTTCCAAAGAGACCTATTTTTTATTTTCAAGAATTACAAAGAACCTAGAAACGTTTCTCGGAAGTTTCCCTGGAGTTTCCAAAACGTTCCTACAACTTCCAAAAAGTTTCCCTGTTTGAAACGTGTCCGAGATGGGAATGCTACTTTTTTGAGGTTTTCATGCTTCTCATGTGGAACACGACAGTGAGAAAATTGGAAGAATTGAAAAAGAGAAGAAGAATAATAGGGGAGCACATAAGAAGAAATTGGAAGGAGAGATTGTAGAGAAACTGGAAACAACCAAGATAGAGTAGAGAATTTAGAGGGAGAAAAACATCTGGTAGTCTTTATTCTGTTACCAGTCAATATAGGCCTGATCAGTCTTTGTAAAAACAATCATAATCCTATTAATCTGAAAAAAGAAAATATCCCCAAATTTAGCTCAACCGCAAAAGAAAATAATATACCTAAAAATCCCTTATTATAGGCGCTAATAAAATTATAATTGATGATCATGATCTCTGTCGCCCTTAAGATAATCAACATATTTTTTATCTTGTTTTGCACATTTAAGACAATAATTTGCAATGAATGTTACTATTTAAATGACCCAGAAAAAAGTAGTGCTGGGGTTCATGTAATGTCTGCCTGACACTAGCACGGATATGAGAAAAGGCTTAATAGGACACACTTCCCCTGATTGTTCTATAAATTCTTTTTAACAATAGAAACACAACTGAAGTTGAGAGACATTGTATTCAACCTGAAACAATTAAATTCAAGTTGATAGACCTTTCAATATATTCATATCTTGTCTGATAAGTTGTTGATAAAACAATTGAATGAGGTAGCAGAAGGTTAGTGCAAATTGATGTGACGATATGTCATACTTATGCAAAGAGATGAGGAATTTGAGTTGTCAAAATTCTCAATATGAAGACCTTTTACTGATTTGGCATCTGATAGCATATTTTTGTTGATAAATACTAGTTGAAGTAAAAAAAGAGAAAGTGTTGTTTTCATACGAACAAAGAACTGTATTTCTTTTTCTTCTTTATGCCTTTATAGTTTTCATGGTACAGGTACAATCTGAGTTCTGGAAGTGATTTTATGGGAATATAGAAGTCTGCGATAGCTGTGACTCGTAGGTTCTATGGGTCTGAGACTATAAGTAACAAAACTCAGCCTTACCATTTTCTGATGGGATTAAGTTATGGTAATGGTTCTCAAAACTAAGGCTGATCGTCAATTTGGTCACTGTATGTGGACTTCATACGCTAATTAACATTGGCTGTACCTTTTTACTGGATCATCAAATGTGCCTAAACGTACTATATTCTTTATTTTTTATTATGCATGTTCGTTCATTTTTGTCTAGGTGTTTTCCTTTTATTTGGAGGAAGTTCTGTTTGTAGTGATATTTGATTTTATTTTCTTCCCTTATTGCAGGCAGACCTAAACCAAGCAATTAATATGGTTACATATTTTGCTTCATCTTCTGAGCCAGCGCTAATTCGTGGAAAAAATGTTTACATTCAATATTCTAATAGAAATGAAATTGTCAATAACAAAAGTCCAGGGGATACTCCGGGAAATGTCTTGCTGGTAACTATTGAGGGAGTAGGAGCTGGAGATGTCAGCATTGATGTTATTCACTTGGTAATTTTGTTTTCCATAATATATTACCTTGCAGATTGATTTCTATCTGACATTGCAGAATCCTTGATTTGGAAAAGCCTGTACTTGTGAACTAGTTACCTTTTCCTTATTTTGTGCGTTCAATTGTAAAACGCCTGATATAGTTAGTGTTTGGGAAGGGGAACATTAAGCGAACAACCAATTCACTTTACTGAACTGGGAAATGTCTTTTTTGCTTTGTTAAACTCCTTCTATCTTTGTGATCTTATTAACAGTTAAGGGGAAAATGCCACTTCTGGTACTATGTTTTTCAAATTGGCATTAATACCTGGTTGAATAGTTCATGGATTACTTTAGGTCGGGAAATAAGGAGCATGTTTACAGATTTATAAGATTTATGATTTGCTGTTCTTTTGCTATACAGTTATTTGGTTTGTTTTCTGTTGTATTATCTGTTAGTGGGCTGAAGTTATGGCCCTCAAGTTGTGTTTTGTGTTCAGATTAGTAGTTGGGTAGTGGATCCTTAATTTAAGGAAGTGGGGAGTGCTTCTCCTAAACTGTATATATATTGAGTTATAGGCTGGAAATAAAGTTAAGCTTTTCCTTGCCAATTCATAACATGGTATCAGAGCCATAAAGGTGTCCGATTTCCGAAGAAACCAACATCTCAATCCGAGACCTTAAGCCTAGCTATCTTGTGACCCAAGAAGTTCAAGTGCAGTTCATTTGGGAGCTATGTCTACCTCAACCAAAGTAAGTGGTGCCTTTGAATCACCAATTACAACCACTGTTTGTGGGGGAGAATAAAAGTAATCCATCTACTGGAGAATTGCAGAATATCCAGGCAGTCTATAGGTTGAATGGTAAGAACTATTTGAAGTGGTCTCAATTGGTTAGGACTTTTTTGAAAGGGAGAGACAAATTGAGCTATCTACTCAGTACTGGGCCTAAGCAAGGAGATCCTACTTTCGAAGCTTGGGATGAAGAGGATTCTATGGTAATGTCTAGGCTATGGAATTCTATGCTTCCTGAGATAAGTGATACTGTTATGTTTCTAGGTACTACTAAAGAAATTTGGGATGCAATCAAACAAACTTATTCCAAAGTTCAAGATGTAGCCCAAATTTATGAGATCAATACAAACATCTCAGCAACCAAACAAGAAAATCGTTCAATCATTGAGTATTCTTATCTCCTACAAACTCTATGGCAGGAAATGGATCATTATCAGTGTATCAAAATGAAATGTAGTGAGGATGCTGCCTTACTTAAAAGGTTTGTTGGTAAAGAAAGGATTTATGAATTCCTTGCTGGCCTAAATATTGATTTTGATGCAGTGAGAGTCCAGATACTAGGAAAATAGGATTTACCATCTCTAAATGAGACTATAGCCATTGTCCGAGCTAAGGAAGGAAGGAGAGGAATCATGCTTGAGACTCATACAGTGGAAAACTCAGCACTAATGACAAGAAAGAACCAGCATTCTAGTGCAGAATATCAAGGAAGTGAGACTAAAAAACCTATAGATGTGTCACGATCAAACAAATATCTCCTATGGTGCACCTATTGTAAGAAGCGTAAACATACTATGGATAAGTGCAGGAAGTTACATGGGAAACCAAAGCTGAAGGTAAAGCACCAATTAAGCAGAAGAGGTAGGAGCATGCCTATGTGGCTAACACACAATAGGTGGGGGAATTAGAGCATTCAAAACCGGTGATTGTTTAGTTCAACAAGGAAGAAATCTCTAAATTGAAGCAACTGATTGGATCCCTAGAGAAATCTACTGGTTTAGGTACCTGTACCCTAATCTCTTAAGCTATTTCCTCCTTTTCTTATGCACTAAATGCCACATGTACTGCTTTCTCAAATTCTTGGATTATTAACTCAGGTGCCACCGATCATATGACTTGTTCTTCTCACAAATGTGTCCTATAGTCCCTGTCCTAGCAATCGAAAAATTACCATTGCTGATGGTATAACTACCACAATAGCAGATCAAGGAAATGTTTATGTCAATGAACATCTTACCTTAAAAAATGCCCTACATGTACCTAAACTTTTCACTAACCTTGTTTCAATCCAAAAACTTACTTCAGATTCTAATTGTAGAGTGGTTTTTCTTCCCTTATATTGTGAAATTCAGGAGCAGGACACGAGGAAGATGATTGGGCTTGCTAAAGAGAAGGAAGGTCTCTATTTTCTTGAGGAACAAAGTAGTGGACAGGAACCTAGGCTAGCCAAAAAATCTCCTATGACATGTATGACAAAATCCTCTCAATCTCACAAAGAGAAGATTTGGTTACAACATTTTCGTTTTGGTCATCCTTCTTTTAATGTTCTGAAAATTATGTAACTTTTATTGTTCAAAGAATTAAATGAATTAGACTTCCAATGTGACACGTGAATTTGCAAAACATAGAAGGACCTCATTTCCAATGAATGTTAAAAGAAGTCCTTCTCCATTTACACTCAATTCACAATGACATTTGGGGTCCATCTTCTATTCATAATATCATTGGAACTCGGTAGTTTGTGTCATTTATTGATGATTGTACTAGAATCACTTGGACTTATCTTTTAAAGAACAAATCAGATGTCAGTTCTATAGTCCTTATTTTCTATAATCTGATCTAAACTCAGTTCAACGTTGTTATCAAAAGCGTCAGATCAAACAATGCTAAGGGCTACTTTAATCAGGTTCTTACTTCCTACTTCCAAGAAAAATGCATAGTTCATGAATCCTCATGTGTTAACACCCCACAACAAAATGGGGTGGTCGAAAGAAAGAATGGATATCATCTAAATATCAGTAGAGCCCTTTTATTTCAAGGGAATGTTCCAAAACAATAGTTTGGGGGGGTTGGGGGAGGAAGGGAGGCTATCTTGACTGCTACTCATCTTATAAATCGACTACCACCAAGAAAACTAAGTCCTAAAAGTCCTGTTCAACTACTGTCTCAATTCTTTCCACAAGCTTCAATCTCTAGTGGTCTCATACCTAGAGTATTTGGGTGTGTAGCATTTGTTTATCAACACTCTCAACAAAGGGGAAAACTAGATCCTTGGGCTCTTAGATGTATTTTTGTGGGGTATTTGTCTACTCAAAAAAGGTATAAGTGTTTTCATCCTCCAACCAATTTTTTTTTTTTTTTTGTATCAATGAATGTTACATTTGCTGAACAAACTAAGTATTTTGTTCGAGGGAGATCTCAATAAGTGAGGTCGGATAGAAATTTGTTTTTCCCTGAGTTTCCTTCTTTCTTGCCTTCTCCTGTACAACACTTCCAACCTACTGTTTCATCCATACAATCAACATCTAATTCTTAGTCCAAGCCTCAAGAACAAACAAAAATGTTAATTCAAGAGGTTGGACCTCGTTCACGTTAAGTTTACTCAAGAAGGAAGAGACCTACTACTCATTCAACACCTGTTCAAGTATCTAAATCAGCTCCTAAACCTGACATTGAGCAAGCTGAGGTAACTACTTCTACTACCATCTACCCTAATGAAGTTGAACATGTTTCTGATTTGCCTAATTCAACTGATATTAACCTACCTATTGCCACTCGCAAAGGGACCAGAACATGTACACAACACCCCATGCACTTATTCATGTCCTATAAGCACTTGTCTCCCGGTCACAAAATCTTTCTCACCAACATTAGCTCAATTCCTATTCCAAAAATAGTATTTGAGGCATTAAACAATGAGAATTGGAGAGAAGCCATGAGGGTAGAGATGCAGACACTTGAAAAGAACAAGACATGGGATCTAGTAACATTCCCTAAAGGAAAGAAACCAATAGAGTGTAGATGGATATTCACTATTAAGTACAACTTAGATGGGTTATTAGAAAGGTACAAAGCAAGGTTGGTTGCTAAGGGTTATACTCAAACATATGGTGTGGATTACCTTGAAACTTTTGCTCACGTTGCAAAAATGAATACCATAAGGATATTGGTATCCCTAGCTGCTAATTTTAGTTGGAAATTACAACAATATTATGTAAAAAATGCCTTTTTACATGGAGATCTAAAGGAAGAAATTTATATGGAGGTTCCACCGGGAGTGAGTCAAACAAAGGCAAAAGATGTGGTATGTAAGTTAAACAAATCCCTTTATGGGTTGAAGCAATTTCCAAGAGCTTGGTTTGGAAAATTTACCAAAGCCATGCTTAAATTGGGATACAAACAAAGCCAAGGAGATCATACACTATTTTTAAGGAATTCAGTTGCTAGAAAAATCACTATTTTGCTAGTTTATGTGGATGATATCATAATGACAAGAGATGATTTGGAGGGAATGGAAAGCCTAAAGCAGTGTTTAGTAAAGGAATTCGAAATTAAGGAGTTGGGTAGGCTGAAGTACTTCTTGGGTATAGAAGTAGCTCATGCTCAGCAGGGTATTTTTTATTACAACAAAAATTTATTCTAGATCTATTAACAAAGATTGGTATGCTAAGATGTAGGCTAGCTAAGACACCTATTGAGCCTAACCATAAGCTAGGTAACAATCCAGATGATGCAGCAATAGGTAAAGGTCTTTTCCAAAGATTAGTTGGGAGACTCATTTATCTGGCAGATACACGGTCGGACATAGCTTATGCTATGGGAGTGGTTAGCCAATTTATGCACAATCCTAATGAAATTCACCTAAAGGCTGTACACTGAATTTTGCATTATCTAAAGGGCACACCAGGTAAAGGAATCCTATTCAAAAGAGGACAAGAATTGACCCTTGAAACCTATATGGATGTTGATTATGCAGGATCAATGGTTGATAAGAGATTAACATCCAGATATTGTACTTTTCTAGGGGGAAAAATATTGTTACTTGAAGGAATAAGAAGCAGAATGTGGTGTCAAGATCAAGTGTAGAGGCTAAATTCAAGTCTATGGCACTTGGGATTTGTGAATTACTATGGATTAAAATAGTTCTAGAAGATCTTAAGGTCAAATGGAAGGATCCTATAAAGCTGTATTGTGATAACAAATCAGCTATTAATATTGCACACAATCTGGTGCAGCATGATCGTACTAAACATGTGGAAGTTGACAGACACTTATAAAAAAAGGCTGGAAAATGGTCTAATTTGTACTCTATTTGCACCTACAAGAAGTCAGCTGGCAGATCTACTTACCAAAGGTCTTCCTGGGACAGCCTTTCAAAAGCTAACTAACAAGCTGGAGAATGGATGATTTTCTGAGGGGGAGTGTCAGGAAATAAGGAGCATGTTTACAGATTTATAAGATTTATGATTTGCTGTTTTCTTGTTGTACAGTTATTTGGTTTGTTTTATTTGGTATTATCCATTAGTGGGCTGAAGTTATGGCCCTCAAGTTGTGTTTTGTGTTCAGATTATTAGTTGGGTAGTGGATCCTTAATTTAAGGAAGTGGGGAGTGCTTCTCCTAAACTGTATATATATTGAGTTATAGGCTGGAAATAAAGTTAAGCTTTTCCTTGCCAATTCATAACACTTTCATGCTTTTCTTTCTTCCCCCCCACCCCCACCTTCATTCTCATTATTTTTTAAGCTATTCTTTGCGTAACTAGTTTGGGGTAGTTTTTCTTTTTACCTTTTTTTTGTGGCATTAAACAAAGTTGTGATGCCACTTTATCTTGGCTCATTCTTAGTAGCACCCTGATTAAAATTATTTGTCAGCTTTTTCTGAAATCAGTTAAAGTCTCAGATGATGATGGTTCTCATTTAGATTCTTTTGATGGAGACAATCTGGATATATTATCTTGTGCATTGTACTCTTCTCTGAGGTCTATGTTCTCGCATACAGATGCAGGTGTTATTCTACACTTGTCTGACTGATGATTTTTTCTTCCTACATAGTTGTAGCTAAGATGGTTTCAATGGTGAAACATTTGTTTCTTCCTACATTTTTTCTCTGGTAATATGCTTTGGCCTGATTGAAATTTTGTTTCAGGTGTTCTCAGCTTTTGGATTTGTGCACAAGATTGCTACTTTTGAGAAGGCTGCAGGTTTTCAGGTATGATGCTGTGAAGTATATTTTTAATTCTTTCTTTCACTGAATTTGGCTTTCTGTTCTCTTCTAATTTTATTATGTTGCTGCATGTTGGAAGGCATTGATCCAATATACTGATGTTCAGACTGCGGCTTCAGCAAGGGAGGCATTGGATGGAAGAAGCATACCCAGGCATGCTCCTATTTCTCCCTCCATTGATCCAATATAGTTATCTTTCTTTTCTTTTTTTTCCAACTTTTCATAGTTTGTCATTGGGAGTTCTCACTTTGGTGGATCTGCTTGGCACTGAACAAATTTCAGGTACTTGCTTCCAGACCATGTTGGTTTAACCCAGTTGCGCATCTCATACTCTGCCCATACAGACCTGAATATTAAGTACCAATCTCATCGGAGTAGGTAATAGCAACAGTCTTGATTTTTCTTATTCCCTATTTAGCTACACTACCTGTACCCTCTGTCACCATTATGATTCTGTGATTTTGGTTTTCAACTTGAGGTCTCCATGGTTGAGGTGTGTGGTTTTTCTCATCTGGGGGTTAGTGAGGCTTGGCAGCTAGAACAAAGATGTCTTTTAATGCCTCTTAGCAATTTTCTTCATCTTTTTTGTTTTTTTCCTTATCACTGTAATTTTATTGCAGTTGAAATGTCAAAGTTCCGTAATTATATTAAATGAACGGACTGAACCAATCTAATCTATTGTTGTATTCATTGATTTATCTGCAAACGGCAAATTAGGTGCTTGACAATGTTCAGTCACTCTATACAATTTCTGTTGTTCTTCTTGTTCTGTGTTTGTTTCATCATAGTTTATGGTTTTGAATCTTCTGATTAAACTTTTTTGATGTTCTAAAAGTAGTTCTTTTGGCTTTATTGTACGGGGTTCACCCCCTTAAAGCAATTCTTTTACCTTTTTCTTTATTATATAAGGGGAAAAATTTGTCTGCAGCCTTTGTTATAGGAATTTTCAGTTCCTAAATCAGGTTTTAAAGTAATTTTATGATCAGTTCAGGTGCAAAACAGTTTGTGCATTTTGAGATGTGATCCCTTGATGTCAAAAACCTTGCTTCCTGTCTTCTGTGCCAATCTCATTCTACATAACATCAGCTTTATTTTTTGTGTGTATTCTAGCTTGGACATTCTTATGCGGGTTGCTATTTCAGTGTCTTAAGCTTTAAATTTTCATTATCATCATTGATATCTACCCACAATGGCAGAGCCATTTGTCATTTTTTTCATTTTAGACTTGATTAGTTGTCTAACATTTTAAACATATTTGTTCAGGCACAAGAACTCAAGTTGAATGACATCGAGACTTCTCTGTTGTCAAATCTGTTTGCTTAACATTTTTTCCTTTGAAACTTAATAATTCATTGTTTCTCCCTCTTAATTTTTACTGTTTTATTCAACTTTCCATATGAAGATGGTGTTGGAACTTTATTTGATTATTCTCTTGCTAGAAGGTTTCTTCTAGAAGGGTATCCAACATAAAATTTTGCCACAATATTTTTTTTTTGCATGGATTTCTGTGTGAATTTTAAAAGTCAATTTGACATTATGAATGCCATGTCACGGACCTTAACTTGGTTAGAATAAGGTAGTTCATGATGATATGATGCCTACTTTCAGGAGCATAAATTCACCCATTATTTTGCATCTAATGGGTTATTACATTGTTTCTGAAAATGACTCCTGATACATGGAATTTATTACTTTATCTAATAGGGATTACACAAACCCATATCTTCCTGTTAACCCGACTGCTATTGAGGGTTTTGTTCAGGTATGATTTCTCATTTTGGATGTTCGACTGAGTCAGGGAAATGAATCAAATGATTAAGAGCATATACTAACTAGCAGAACATGCAGCCTACTGTAGGTCTTGATGTAAAGAGAATGGAACCTGAGGGTAATGTGCTTCTTGCATCTATTGAGAATATGCAATATGCTGTCACAGTGGATGTTCTTCACACGGTGATGAAATTTGCTCACAATATTTTCCATGTGAAGTTAATTTATATTGGTGTGCTCTACTGATATCATTCTGTTTGTCATTCTAGGTGTTTTCTGCATTTGGCACTGTTCATAAAATTGCCATATTTGAGAAGAATGGGGGAACACAAGCACTGATTCAGTATCCTGGTAGGTCTCTGAGTATGGAATCATTGTACTAGCATTTGTACAGAGCATGTTAGCATTTGTTCCACACCAAGACCAAGTATCCTTATAAAATGTTCTTTCTCTGTTTTTTTTTTTTGCTAATAATGTGCTTTCTCTTCTGACTTTATATGAATATTCTTTGATGTCATTCTTATACATATTTCATCTAGTTGCACATTATGTTCGTGACACATCTAAGTCCCATACTAACTTTTTATCCTTGAAACAATTCTAGTTCTATTTCCCATACTAACTTTTTCTGTAGTGTTCTTTTGATAACCACACATACTATAGTTAACCTATTTTCTGAGTCGCATATTTGACTAACTATTCTTATATTTAGGAGAAAAGATTATTAAACTCACTTAATCTACATTTAAAGTTAGTTAGATATCCATTTCTATTCCCAAAATTAGTGTTTCCAATTATGAGATTATAGGCCATTGCAAAATCCAGGATTGCCCCCAGCATTATTCCTATTTCCAGATCAATATTAACCATGTGTTGTGACCCTAGGGTTTCAACAGAGAAATTAGGGCCAATTGTAGGAAGAATTAGGGAAGAATTGGAGAAAGAGTGGGGAAAATGGAAGAGAAGGAGAGGGAGAATTAGAGAGAATCAAAAGGGAAAGATAGGAAGAGAGGCTGAAGGGAAGAGAAGACAAGTCCGAGAGGGAGAGAGAGAGTTTGGGAGAGAGGAGAACAAATGTTTCAATTCATATTTTCCATATCCCCACAACAACAGCCTAGTAGCTTAATATAGCTACCACCACAGCTTACAATCAGCCTATTGGTTATTCCTCTAACAATATTAACAGCTCCTCTAAACCACCTAACTGTCATTTAACAGCCTGTTGTTACAACCAACTAACTGTTAACCCTACTGTCTACTATTACAACCATCCATACTAACTATCTAACTACATTAGGGTCCTGACACCATGTACCATTCTTATATGCTTAAAATTTGTTCTTACATGGGCCTTAAATTCCCTTTCTATAATTACTTGTTCTTTTGAGGTATTCTTCACATTAACCCATCAGTATCCACCCTAAATTCCGTCTTAGTTTATCTTATCCAATCTGAGGAAAGCAACCACTATTACACTAATACCAAGTCCTCCCTAATATAACATTTTATTTTTCCTTATAAATATTGTTGCTCGATTAGTTCTAGTAACATTCTTCTATCTCTTTTTCTTGTTACTTTTACTTGTAATGTCTTAGGGAGAAATTCAAAAAGATGGAGAAATTCACGAGGATGTCACACATAGAATTAAGGCAGGTTAGCTAAAATGAAGAAATGCATCAGGGGTGTTATGTGATGGTAAAATCCCATTAAAATTGAAAGGAAAATTCTATAGGACAGCTATAAGATCAGTTTTGTTGTACGGCTTAGAATGTTGGGCAGTCAAATACCAATATGAGCAAAAGACGAGTGTAGCGGAGCATGAGGATGTTAAGATGGATGTGCGGCCATACAAGAAAAGATAAAATTAGAAATGAAGTTATTCGTAATAAGATAGGAGTAGTACCAATAGAGGAGAAGATGAGAGAGATTAGACTAAGATGGTTTGGTCATGTGAGAAGGAGACCAAGAGACGCTCCTGTGAGGAGAGTTGATGAAATAGAACAACTAATCAAAAAAAGAGGTAGAGGCAGACCTAAGAAAACTTTGAGGGAGACATTAAAGTTTAATATGAAGTGTATGGATCTCAATGAAGATATGACAAAAGATAGAAATACATGGAAGTCTAGAATTCATGTAGCCGACCCCACATAGTGGAATAAAGGCTGGATATGTTGTTGTTGTTGTTGTTGTTATTGTCTTATTTGAAATATTTATGTGATATTATGCTTTATGCCCGACCCTTTCCACTTTATGTAGTATTTTCTTAAATCTACTGGTTTTGCCCCTATGTGCTTATTTTCTTGGCAACACTATGCTCATGTTCCTTCTAATTGAAGTGTTTGTTATCACTGTACCCTTTCTGTTAACTAGTTTTATACTCCCAAGCTAAGCATGTTATTCTTCTTTAATTGCACCTAGACATGGTACAGGAACTGTTGGGCTCATTTATCTCTGTTGTGTTAAGACCCAGGGCATAATTGTAATAACAGTGGGTAGTTGTGGGAGCTAACACCTACTAAAGAGGCTGTTGTAAAGGAGGAATCAGTTTTTGATGAAATAACAAACTCTCCCGCCCTCTTCATTTCTCTCTCTCTCTCTCTCTCCCTTTTATCTCTCTTTCTTTCTTTTTTGGTATTGCTGTTTTAGAAAGAAATTCCGAATTTTTGCTATTGTCAAACCCTAAGTCAAGGGCTTGACAATTTGGTATCAGAGCAGGTGGATCCTTGGTGGCTCTCCAGTGAGAAAATCTTGGGTGGAAGACAAACGCACGGCATAGCGGAAGGTACTCGTCTCAAACAGATGGAGGCGCGTATGGAGTCCTTAGAGGCGAGCGTGGCACGCGTACAAGAGGACGCGACGTCCAACAAGGAAGATGTCGCAGCCATCCGTGACGGCATCAAAGAGCTAGAACGAGGCCAAGAACGAGCAGATTTTTACGGCCAAAAGATCGACAGTATGTTCACTATGCTGTCGGCGTTGCCACAGTTTAAAGTGGCTGGAGAATTGCGTCCAAGATCGGGGACCGAGCCATTCTTGGAGAGGGATGGAATCTTGCCTAGGCCGGAGGGAATCAGGATGTTGGACGAGCGAGGAGTTTATGAACAGGAGTCACAAGGTAGAATACAGGCCATAGTCACCCGCCCGTACCAAGATGGGAGATTTCGATCTTTGAAGGGGAGAAGCTGAGGTGGTGGGTTCGCCGTTGTGAGCGGTTCTTTGAATTGTACCGTGTCGGGGAAGATCAGAAGGTGGTGATGGCAGCGGCATATCTCAACGATATTGCCGATGCATGGTATCAGAATTGGAAGCAAGGCAGAAGGGCCATGGGTGTCGTGGAGAAACTTTGCGGAAGAATTGTGTGGCCGGTTCGGAGAAAAAAATATGACCGACACGGTAGAAGAATTTAACAAGCTGAGGCAACAAGGGTCGATAGAGGATTACTTAAGGAAGTTCGAGGAGTTGAGAGCGATGATCGGAATAGCCCATCCTAGCTTGTCAGAGACCTATTTTGTCTCAAGTTTTATCAGCGGTTTAAAGGATGATCTACGATCGGTGGTGAAAATGTTGGCGCCAGTAACAATAAAACAAGCAGCGGAGAAGGCCCGCTTGCAAGAATTGACGTGGGAAGCCGTATTCAAGAAGGGTAGGACGTGGAATCACGTAGGAGCACAACAAGGAAGGGGTATAAGTTTTCCTTCAGGGGAATATCCTAAGTCGACAATGGGAGTGGGTGGCCAAGGAGGACCCAGGAATAATAATAATTTGGGAAGTAATAAGAATTCAACAATGGAACAGAGGCAGCAGCTGGGTTTATGCTTCAAATGCGGCGAAAAATACGGGCTCGGACATCAATGCAGAAGATTGATGCTGAAGATGGAGGGGTCGGGCGAGGACGATGAGGCAGAGGAGGAGCTGTTGGAAGAAGTCGTAGAAGGGGATGGTATAGAACAAGAAGATTGCGAGGATGAAGGAGGCCAGATCTCTTTCCATGCCTTAAAAGGTGGTTCAGCTGGAAGGATTATTCAGGTGGGAAAGAAGAGACTCGCGGTGTTAATTGATAGTGGCAGCACTCATAGCTTTCTAAATAAAGCTATTGCTGTAGACCTCAATTGCAAGATGACAGAGACCGTTCCCCTATCGATGACAATAGCTAATGGTAATAAAATGTATAGTCACCACAAGTGCTGTAATTTCACTTGGGTCATTCAAGGAGTGGAGTTTATGGCAGACCTCAGGGTGCTGGAGTTAGGGGGATGTGACATAGTCTTAGGGGTCGATTGGATGAAGACAGTCAGCCCATTAACATTTGACTTTAATAAGCTGGAGGTGACGGTGGACGTGGAAGGAAGGAAGCTGACTTTAGTAGGAAATTTGGAACAAGGAGAATGCAAGCTGATTTCAGGAAAGAGATTGCAGAAATTGATACAGAAAAACAATGGACAAATCACCCATCTGTACTCTCTAAGAGGAGTGGAGGAGGAAGATCAAGTAACCAATGTAGAAGCTGAGTTGCAATTACTGATTAATGAGGTAACCCCTTGTGACAACTTGCACTTATTATTGACTGAATTTAAGGACTTATTCCTAGAACCTACATCCCTGCCACCCCAAAGACCTTTTGATCATTCCATACACATGCTGAACCTGTAAATGTCCGATCCTATCGGTATGCACCAATACAAAAGACTGAAATTGAGAAACAAGTCAAAGATATGTTGGCCCATTCTCTAATCCAACCAAGCCACAGTCCCAATGCCTCACTAGTACTACTTGTTAAGAAAAAGGATCGCACTTGGCGTTTCTATGTAGACTATAGACAGCTGAATTCCATCACCATTAAAAACAAATTTCCTATTCCCATCATTGAGGATTTGCTTGATGAACTCAAATGGTGCAGCCATTTTTTCGAAATTAGATCTTCGAGCAGGATATCATCAAATTAGGATGCTACCAGCCGACATACCTAAGACAGCATTCCGCACACATCAAGGCCTTTATGAATTCACGGTTATGCCTTTCGGCCTCACTAATGCCCCAGTCACATTTCAATCCCTAATGAACCACATATTCAGCCCTTATTTGAGGAACTTTATACTTGTTTTTTTTTTACGACATACTTGTCTACTGCCAGAATTTAGACCAGCACCTAGCCCACCTTCAGATAGCCTTTGAAGTCCTTAGGTTTAATCAATTATATGTCAAGTTGTCCAAGTGTACATTTGCCAAGGAGGTGGAATACCTAGGCCACATCATTTGGGAAGGGGGAGTCAACACTGACCCAAGGAAGACAGAAGCAATGGTAAGTTGGCCAAGACCTGCTACCAGTGTTCTAAAAATCGGCCTAGGTGGCCGCCCCGAAATTGCCCTAGTCGGGCCTCCTAGGCGCCGGCCCGAGTAATCGGCCGGCTTGGGTGCCTAGGCGGCCCAGGCGACGCCTAGTCGGCCTGCGCGCCTTGGCACCCAACTCGTTGGCTCAGCCATTTTTAGGGTTTTTTTTGCTAAATCATTAAATCGAACCTCTCAACATCTCCCTATTTCTCTCTTCTCACCTGAACGCTGTCGCCGCCTCAACGCTGTCGCCTCAACACCGCCAAGCTTCATCGGCCCGCCAGTAGCTCACCGCTGTCGCTGCGTCCAGCTCGATCCTCGCCGCCAAGCTTCATCGTCACCGCCTCTTATCTGTCGCATCCTCGTCGTCCTCAGCGTCATCGTCGCCACCCCCATCCTCGCCGTCGAGCTCCATCTCCGCTGCGGCAAGCTCCATCTGTCATAACCTTTCTCTCTTTCTCTCTCTCGTCTCCCCGTCTCTCTGTGTGGTTATTGGGGCATTTGCACCGTTTTTGTTTTTTGTTTTTATTTTATTTTATTTTTCTTTTCTATTTAATATTTATATATAATTATAGATTTATATTTAGTTTTATTATTAATTATATATATTCTATAATATTTCCAAAAAATCCACTTAGCTGTTTGCTTATAGTATTATTGTATGACTAATTAAAATGTTATTTATTAATTACAATAATTTATTTCTCATGCTTAATTCTATATATTATTGGTTTATGTTGCATTATTAATATTTTTCAACTTTGATTTAGTTAAAAATAATATCAAATTATATCACAAAGTTTAAAAAATAAAAAAAATAGCAGTTTTCTTAAGCGCCGCCTAGGCCCCGCCTAGGCGCTCTAGGCGCTAGGCCCCAGCCTGGCGCTCGACTAGCGCCTAGCGCCTTTTAGAACACTGCCTGCTACTGTTAAAGAATTGAGAGGGTTTTTGGGACTGACGGGATATTACAGAAAATTCGTTCAAAATTATGGAGTAATCAGTCGGCCTTTAACAGAATTGTTACATAAAGATAATTTCCATTGGAATCCTAGAGCGGAGGCAGCTTTTGGAGCCCTTAAAAAGGCCATGACTCAATCTCCAGTGTTGGCATTACCAGATTTTTCGAAAACCTTTGTGGTGGAAATTGATGCTTGCGACAGTGGGGTGGGGGCAGTGCTGATGCAAGAAGGGCGGCCATTGGCTTACATTAGTCAAGGGTTGGCTCCCAGACATTTGGGGTTGAGTGTATATGACAAGGAGTTAATTATAGTGTTGGTGGCAGTGGATAAATGGTGGCATTACTTGGAAAACAACCCATTTATAATTCGCACTGACCGTGAGAGTCTACAATTCTTAAGCCAACAAAGACTGCACACCCAATTGCAAAGAAAAGGGGTATCGAAGCTCTTAGGAATGGACTACACAATTCAATACCGAAAAGGAAAGGATAATTTGGTAGCGGATGCACTATCAAGAAGAGACGAAACAGGATCTTGTAAAGCTGTCATAGCTGTAACTTCGGAGTGGATTAAAGAGGTCGTGAGCAACTACGTCAACACAGCTTGGTTGCAGGAGTTGCTGCCCCAATTGGCTATCCATCCCCATAATCAAAAAGGTTATACACTAGCTAATGGAGTAATTCGCTACAAGGGCAGAATTGTGATTGGAAATGCTGAACAGTTAAAAACAAGAATATTGCAAGCCATGCATGATTCAGCAATAGGTGGACACTCAGGGGTGAGGGCAACGTATCATCGAATTAGAGGTTTTTTCTATTGGCCAGGGCTGAAAAGGGAAGTGGTAAGGTATGTAGCGTAGTGTGAAATCTGCCAACGTTGTAAACATGAAACAATGGCTGTGCCGGGATTGTTACAAGCCACTTCCCATACCGGAGCAAGCGTGGGAAGATATTTCGATGGATTTCATTGAAGGATTGCCTAAATCTGAGGGTAAAGATACAATTTTGGTCATTGTTGATAGATTGACTAAATTTGCCCACTTCATCAGTCTCACACTCCCTTTTTCAGCTTCTGAAGTGGCTAGACTATTCTTGGATTCAGTAGGGAAGTTCCATGGAATTCCTAAGAGGATGGTGTCGGATAGGGATAAAATATTTACAAGTTCCTTCTGGCAGAATTGTTTAAGAATATGGGAGTTGGGCTACACCTTTCCATTGCTTATCACCCGAAAACGGATGGGCAAACGGAACGAGTGAATCAATGTTTGGAAGGGTATCTTCGATGCATGTGTTTTGCAAGGCCTAGGAGCTGGCATAAGTGGTTATCTCTAGCCCAGTGGTGGTATAATTCAACCTATCACACAGCTATTAAACGCTCACCTTTTGAGGCCTTATTTGGATATTGTCCACCCCTACTACCAACTATTACGAGGACATCAGCTACTTTGGCTAATGTGGAGCAATACTTTCAAGAACGGAGGGAGGTTTTGGAGGAATTAAAGAGGGAGCTCAGGACAACTCGGAATCGGATGGAACAAACTGCTAACAAAAGGAGAAGTGCACGAACTCTGGCAGTAGGAGATCAAGTGTTCCTTAAGGTGAAGCGGTTTTTACAGCCTTCTATCACCAAGGGTTCGGTGTCTAAGTTTAGCCCAAAGTATTTTGGACCCTACACTATATTGGCTAAGGTCGGTGAGGTGGCATATAGGCTGCAATTACCAGTGGGAACTAAAATTCATCCGGTATTCCATGTGTCGTTACTAAAGAAAGCGGTCACTCCGTAGGTGACAGTCAACGACTCATTACCTAATTTGGAGGGCGAACCTAAAGTGGAAGTTAGTCCGCTGTTACCAACTATTGAAGAGAATGAAGTGGCAGTGGAACCCCAGGCTGTTGTGGACAAAAGGGTGATATATCAGGGCACAACCCCTATTACTCAAGTGTTAATTAGGTGGTCTCACTTACCTCCAGACCAGCCTACTTGGGAGTACTGACCAGATGTATTGAAGCAGTTTCCCTGTGTTATCAGTCTTCTATGACATTCTTGGGGACAAGAATTGATTCATGGGGAGGGGAATTTGTTAAGACCCAGGGCATAATTGTAATAACAGTGGGTAGTTGTGGGAGCTACAGCCTACTAAAGAGGCTGTTGTAAAGGAGGAATCAGTTTTTGATGAAATAACAAACTCTCCCGCCCTCTTCATCTCTCTCTCTCTCTCTCTCTCCCTTTATCTCTCTTTCTTTCTTTTCTGGTATTGCTGTTTTAGAAGGAAATTACTTTCGGAATTTCTGCCATTGTCAAACCCTAAGTCAAGGGCTTGACATGCTGTTAGGCACCTTGTGATACCCTCACCCACTTTCCACTGTACTTGAGGGGTACATGGTACTTGTTTAAGAGAAATACCCTAGCATTAACATGATTATTCTTAGGATCCATGTTCATAAAGGATCTAACAAATGCTAAAAACATTGTTGTTTGTTACCTAATGCAACTGTCTTTTTATCCATACTTGGGATTTGCAATGTGAAGATTGAACGTAAAACATGCACAGGCAGAGTTAATGTTCTAGCATGGACAAAGGAATAATAGGTGCAAAATCACCTTGTTTTTTATGTTAATATTGGCCCTTAATGCTTGGTGGTGAACACATCACCAAGGATGCTAAGTTGCAGACAGCTTTTTAAGTGTACACAAAATTAATAATATGTATTCTGTTTTGTGCGTCTAATGAGTGTGTCTGAGACGTGGCAGGCACAATGCTTTATTATGATATACATAACTTAGGGTTGAAAACTGATTGTGCTTATTTGGCTAGTTTTTGAAAAGTCACCCACTTTTTCTTTTCTTTGTTGTTCCATTGCTCTTATATTTCTCGATTCGGTAAAATTTCCAAATTTCCACTTTCCTATAGGTGTTAATAAACTGATAAACGACGAATTATTTAGTTTGTTAGTGTAAATACAAATAGTGGTAACATTTGCATAAGCCACGTCAATGATGAAGATACTGTATGCTTATTTAGGTATTATTATCTCCTTGTGCTTTTGATCTTTCATTTCAATTGATTTTTTTGACAGATTTTGTCATTGATCTATTATTGTTATATTTCTAGATGTCGCTATGGCTGCAGTTGCGAAAAATGCCCTAGAAGGACACTGCATATATGATGGTGGCTATTGCAAGCTTCATCTAACATACTCCCGTCATTCTGATCTCAATATAAAGGTATAAAATTTGCTCTGAGTTAAACATTCATGAAGAAAAATTGAGAGGCAAAAACTGTAAAAACTTGGTTAAAAGAAAATTGGGTCCATTATTGATTGCGATTGCAAACAGAATTTTTCTTCAATGTATGCTTCGTGACACTTAATTCACTTTTATTCCTCATGGGAATTTTTTCCTTGCATCTGATGAGCTAATTATATTGTTCCTAGGCATACAGTGACAAAAGTAGAGATTACACAGCTCCCGAATCAGGTTTGGTTGCAATACAGCAGGCGCCTGGTGCTACCACAGCAACACCTTGGCAGAATCCTCAGGCCTCTCCAATGTTCCCTCGGGGTGAGTTTCCTGCTGATGGTGCTGTACCTGCTCAAGCTCCCGGGAGTCAAGTGCCTTCATGGGATCCAAACATGGGGGCAGGCAGACCAACCTTTGTTTCAGTTCCAAACGCATTTCATGGGCAGATGTATCCACCGGCTTCAGCCCCTGACCATGTTACTGCAGCAACTCCTGCTGCTTCATTGCCGCCGGTGCAAATTGGACAAATGAGTCCTACTTTGCCTTCTTCAGGAGTATCTCAACGTGTGGGTCAGGCTAATGTGCGACCTGGTGGTTCTTTGCCTCCAGGTCAGCCTTCTTACTATCATTAATTGGTTGGTTAGTTGTACCATCTATAATGGCTCTCTCTCTCTCTCTCTCGGCCCAGAATGGTTTTGCAAGGGGAAAGAAAATTATTTGATTTGCAGTTACTAGAATCTAGTGTATCCCTAGCTTTGATAAATGACTTAATGGTGGTGCCGCCTTGTATTGTCAATGATTTAGCTCCAAATCTGGCACTAGAAACTCTTTCCTCCTTTTTCTGGCTTTTGGTTTGAAAGTTTACATTAAGTTTCTATACATTTTTTTGGGTCGTAAATTTTAGATTCTACATCTTTATATGATATTCAAGTTCCTTCAAATGATAAAATTAACTGGAGCTGGTATTTATCTTTTCTTGGTGCATGGATTTGGATTTGGAAAGAATTGAGCGTCCAATTGCATCTATGGCCCCAGGTCTGATGCTCTGTTAGTTTAGGCATTTCGAACAGTTCAACTTTATTTTGAATGGGGGCACAAGGTAAACCTTCTAGCCATGGACTGTTGTATGCTGTTGTCAGCTTTTAACTTTCAGGCTATCCGTACTCTTCTAGGTGTTAAAAGAGTAAGCCAGGATTGGTGTCCACAAGCTTGTTCTCCCTGTTGTTGTAATTTAATGGATGAAAATGAAGATGATTGAAATTAATTTTTTTCCTCCACAAGAAACATGATGCAGCAGGAGAGCAATTTTTTAAGCCAGAATTCGGTTAGTGTAGGTAAAAAAGATATTGATGGAGGTGGCTTTGATGATTAGAACATAAATGCGTGCGTTGCTGCAATAAGGGAGATACAAGGTGGGCATGGAAAATAAATGTGGGTGCAACCGTATGAAATGTACATTTCGGGGGAGCAGTTTTTCCATCATTGTCTAGGGGCTGGAGCTTGCTTCGCCCCGTCATAAATGTGCTTCTCAACAACAGATAAACATGGCGCCGCTCCTTTCCACAATTTCCCCTTGCTCCTTGGGACTATTTAGCAGCCATCTCCATCGCCACCGACAAGTCCACATTCTCCCGATAAGCCTAGGAGGGCTAAGCCCTACGGTACTGGTTTCTGAAGGCTTGACGACTCCACAAGGTTAAGCGAGCAGGCAAGAGGGGTCATAAATGGGAGCCCCTTGAGCTTGAAAACGGCCTCTCAATGGAATGGTTGAAATGGGGAAGGGTTTGGAGTTGGAGAGGAAAATGGTTGAAAGAGATTGTACGTTCAATCAGAATTAGGCTGTGATGTATGCCCTAATAAGTAGAGGGGTGGGCTCTCATCCTCAATAATATGTACCCAGGAGAGTGGTTCAGACTTCAGAGGTTGAGATGAAACCACAATAGTGCGGTTAGGCTCTGGTGTGGCCCACACACATGGACCTCAGAGTTCAGTAGTGGCCAGTGGGTTGGGAGGGTGGCATTGGGGTGGACTGTAGCCATGTGATCTCCCATGTGTTGGGTGGGTCTCAACCCATGTGTACATCACAGTGAAATATATTCCTTTAACCCTCCCCTACGGAACTCTCACTGTTTACTCGGGAGAAGAAATTGTTTTATGCATAATTTGGTCCATTTTTTTTCTTATGTTTAAAACATAATACATTGCATGCCCTTAAGAGGTTACATTATTTGTCATTTGAACCCAAGTTGAGCGGCTTATACATACATGCATACATACAAATTAGTAGGAGATAAACAGTTTCAATTATATACATTACATTTAATGAAAATCTAATTGCAAAATGACATGCACTTTTTTGTTTTCTTTTCTCCAAGTACATTTTCTTTCTTCTGTTCTCTCTTATTCTCTCCTATCAACAAGACTTCAAAATATCTAATATCTAGTATCATTATATAAAATTTTTACAAATAAAACAAATAATATTCTTGATCGAATACAATACTAGAATCGCGCAGCAAGAAAGCAGGGGAGGACTGAAATCAACCTCAAAATTTAATTAGATTTGGTTGAATACTTTTAACTAGGCCAATTTCGAAGAGTCTGAATTTATAGACCAAATAATGATTAATTCAAATCCCCACTAGCATAATAATAATATATTATATAATAAAACCCAAACAACCAGCAGCCACTATACCGAATGGATAGCTGCAGTGCAGCGCATGGCATAAAGGGTGAGGGTCCCGTTTGGAGAAAAAACCAAAACGAAAATGTTACGTTATCCTTGACCGTTTGGTCAAACCTAAACCCACATGCCCCATATAAATTGCATTACGGCCCCCCATCTTTTTCAAATTCAAAATCACTGCCCCCGGCTGGCCATGCCCACCAACGTATGACGTTACCTCTCCATCCACTCTTCACGTATACATTCCTAGAAGAATTGAACCTCTCCCTCCTCCCCAGTTCACTGTAGTAACGATTTTCAGAGAGTAGAAAGTAGGACCGATTTAAAGAAAATAAGGCAGGCAGTGTAGAGTTGAGTTAAATAAATACTCAGCTTAATTACATGGGCATGCACGATGGATGTTATTTGGACGTTAATTTGAATAATAATAATGTGGCTAGCTGTTGATGAAGGAAGCAGTAGTAGTGGTTAGTGGGACAGCTGCAACGTTAATGGAGGGCGGGTGGGTTACATTACATCCTTTTCGTTGCTCAAGGTGGATGCCTAAATCCCACAAGCAAGCTCACATGTTACATTTCTTTCTGTACTTCCCCAAAAGCTACTCTTGAAGTCTCTTTCAGGTTTCGAGGACCTCACTTTTCATGGAAATTAAGACCGACTTTTCAACAGATTTCAATTCATCAAACCTGTCCATTCCTCTATATTCCTACCTTCCTTGCTTAATTTTATCACTCCTATTTGACACCCCCCCCACCCATCTCATTCATATTCCTCCCTATCTTCTAAGCATTTGGTGGGTTGGCATCACTTTTCATTAAAAAAAAAAAAAAAGATATATATTACCCATATCGTAATAATTGGAGAAAAAGTATTGTGTTCGAATTCCTATGAGAATAGTCTTTTTTTTTTTATCTTTAGGGACCCATTAATTATTTAAAATAGGCTAATAATATTACTAATGTAATATATCAAAACATATTCTCTATCTCATGAATATTTCTTTTTAAGTTTAATAAGAGAAGTTACTGTTAAACTCATTTCGCTAAACAATATATACAATTCGATTAGAAATGGACCTACTTCTTCTGCATATAAATGTATATTGAAATCAAGACTTATTAGTGGGTTGTCATAAGTTCTTGGGCTCCATGCATGGCATAAATGAGCAATCCCCACCATGTGTTTTTTTTTTTTTCCCTTATAAATGGAACAATCAATCGTTACCTGTTATATGGAGGGGCTATGATCATAAGGACAAGTAATAATTTATAAATTTCGTATGTTAAATAAATATATAAACATTTGTGTAAAACCATTATATATATATATATATATATATATTGGGTCTCGAATTACAATCGAACCATGGGTTAATGAGTTGCTGTGCTATAAAGGAAATAACTTAAATTTTTGAATTGGTGATAAGGGTTTGATGCTACAATTAATTATGCTAATGTTTATAAAGATCTTGTAATTTTTCATTTACATAAATAATATTTATGTAACCTGGTACGTAGTGACAGGACTTATATGGAGTGGTGCTAGCAATTGGAGTGGTGCTAGCAATTGAGCCAATAATTGAGTTGATGAAATGAAATGACACCATCGACCTTAAATGAAAATGAAAATTTATGTTAAGCATTCAACACGGTTGATTTCAATATATAAAAATAAATTTATTTGATAAAAAATATTATTGTTAAATTGTCTGATTCTGTAAGGAATAAAATAATTAAAAAACGTGAGAGATTTTTCTCTCAAATACTTTGACATTTAAATCAGATATTGAGAATAATAAAAGACTAAGAATAGTATTTACATAAGCATTGGAAATATATATTTTTTTAGACAGAGAAGTATGGAATAATCTAAAGTAAAATAGAATTTAAGATTATTGTAGGTAATGCCTATTTTAATTACTCTTAGTCTGACTAGAACTAGGATTTTTATGGATGATATCTATTTTTTATAGATAATTTTTATTTTACAATTTTTGAGGATAAATTTTTTTATGGATGATTGTCTATTCTTTTCTTAAAAAGATTTTCAATTGTCAGAGTTATCAAGTTTATGCATTATGTGAGACTTCTCGATATTCAAGAAAATACTTTGACAGTGTATTTGCTGCCAACCTTTTGGGCCACGAGAATTTCACGCGCCTTCTTTTAGTTCTATTCATTTGGGTTGATAAATTGATTTAATTAATTTTTTTTATTTTATATTTTTTAGTATCAAAGGTTACATAATTTGTCACAGGGCTATTTTCTTTTCCTTGTAAGTTGGTGTTGTTTATACTAAGGACTGACTTTTGATTTCTTAATTAAGCCTAAGAATTTTTTAAGGCAGATAATTATAAAAGAATTAAACGTTACCCTAATTTTTAATTTTTAAAGATGATTTTTTTTATAATTAATCATAAATCTTAAACTCTTCCAAATAGCTAAGCTGGTTAATAGCACACGCTAAAGATTTGGATATCGAGAGATGTGAGTTCGATTATGCTTTGCACGGAAGTGTCAGCTGTCTAATACCAAAGGGCCATGGCCCTTACCTTTGGCAACAACTTATATGGTCTAGTTTATGAGACTGCAGTGATTTGATTTGTGATTTATAGAGGGTGAAATAATTTAGCCGAAGGTGTTTAAGAAAGCAGGAATCCCTTGATTTTCACAATAAAATAAAAAATTCTAAACCCAATATATTGGCTGAAAGATCAACAAAACCCCAAAATAGCAGAACAATAGGCACGTAACAAAACAACAATAATGCAAGGAAAGAAACCTTATCAATTCTATCAGCCAGAGACCTTTCGCCCGCAATTCTGGGTAAGATGAACTAGTGTCTAGACTTTCACTGCTAGCTCGAAGCATAGGCTATAGGCTATAGGCTACCTTCTTGTCACGGTGCGTTGTCAAATGTGTGGCATTGGCTTATTCAGAATATAACTAGCTTTTTACCGAACAAAGACGCTATTTTTTTTTTTTTGGATAAGATACGAAAATCATCTTGAAGCCCTCCTCCAAACTACAAACAACAGATGACAATAAACTAATACGCGTGGTAATCTAGCTAGTCTAGTTGTAGATTTCCCTAAAAAGGGGATGGATGATGTGGTGCTGAGTTGCAGTTGAGGAGTAAATTAAGTACAGTATGCATAGTTAAAAACCTTAAATTCTTCTGTTCTGAGGTGATAACGAATGATTCTGAGGAAGCTCGTTCGAAGATTAATGGTGGCATTTATTTAGGAGCCGGGCGCGCGTGTTTGTTTTAGGAACATGAGAGGCAGAACTGCACATCCACGATGCATGCCTTCAAAGGGTCGAGAGGCCCTGAAAAATCAACAAGTTTGCTGGGGATGGAGAAGGCCTCATGCTTGCCTTGCTTGTTTACAGAAATGAATGTGCGCTAGCTGGTGGGTGGCTTGGCCCCATTCTCTGCTGTTTAATTTATATATATATATATCACACAAATGAGGCTTCTTAATTGCTTTCTCTCTGTGGAAACAGTGGAAAAAGGCTTCACTCTGCCCCACACGGCATTGAAGGGATTTTTCCCAGATTGAATTCACATACATATAGGCTTAAATACCCACTTCCAACCAACCCTCCTCTTGTAAATGCGCTTCTTTTGCCCTACATTTTTAACAGTTTTATTTTTTGTGCATATATGGATCGAGGATATGGTCCCAACAAACCCAGTGGCTGAAGAAACCCCTCAGATTGTCAGCCAGCTGATGTTGAAACTTTTTATTAGGTCCCTTTGGCTTGCCCTTTCTATTTATTCCCATCAGATGCGCTCTTCCTTTCTTCACTACTTCTCCCTCCCAGTCCCAGCCTCCTCCTCATCGTCTTCTCTTCTCTTATCTGTAACTATCTATTAACTCCATCCCTCTGTCTTCTTTCTTCTCTTTTGGCCATGCACTTGAGCTTTCAGCTTAATTACAAACTAGTCTTGGGTTTTGCAGGCGAAGAAAGAATGGCATTTATTATTGGGATCTTATTAGCAAGCTTCTTCTCTCTCATCTCCTCGGCCCAAGGCGACAATTGGGGCTGGACTAGTGCTCATGCCACCTTCTATGGAGGCGGTGATGCTTCTGGAACAATGGGTACGTACATACGTCAATGGAGTCGTCTTTGTTCACTCTTCACTTCTTCTTGTTCAACTTTTCTTGAACTTTTTCTTCTGCAGGCGGGGCATGCGGGTATGGAAACCTATACAGCCAGGGGTACGGGACCAACACGGCGGCATTGAGCACGGCCCTGTTCGACAATGGCTTGAGCTGCGGGTCTTGTTATCAGATTAGGTGCGTGAATGATCCACAATGGTGCCTCCCCGGCATCATCACCGTCACCGCCACCAATTTCTGCCCGCCCGGTGGATGGTGTGACCCTCCCAACTACCACTTCGACCTCGCCCAGCCCGTCTTCCTCCACATTGCTCAGTACAGGGCCGGAATTGTTCCCGTAGCTTTCAGAAGGTAAGCACGTAAAAATCTGTGTATAAACTCTGCCTTTCTTTTCCAAAATTCCCTTCCCTAATTATGGGGTCTTTTTGATGTGGGTGTAGGGTACCCTGCAGAAGAAGGGGGGGCATAAGGTTCACCATTAACGGCCACTCCTACTTCAACCTTGTGCTTATCACCAATGTGGGTGGGGCCGGCGACGTCCACTCCGTGTACATCAAGGGGTCAAGAACGGCGTGGCAAGCCATGTCGAGGAACTGGGGCCAGAACTGGCAGAGCAACAGCTACCTGAACGGGCAAGCCCTGTCTTTCAAGGTCACCACCAGCAACGGCCGGAGTGTGGTTTCGTACAATGTCGCGCCGCCCAGCTGGTCCTTCGGCCAGACATTTTCCGGCAGCCAGTTCCGCTAGAAAGTAGAAACCATATATATATATATGACATCATGATACTAATTAGCTATGTGGTGTGGTGTTGGAAAGGCAAAATGGGGAAGGGTGAAGAGGCCCTTTTCCCCATTCTTCTTCGGGATGATGTGTGTCTGTGAATCACTGGGTTTAGAAGATTCACAGTTTGCCCTTGTGGCGAAAAGCCATAGTAGTAATGGCGAAGCCCATTTGGCTTCTTGAGCTAACTAGCTAGGCAATTGTTGTAATCAGCTTGAGCTGAGCTGAATATATATATTTGGCCTTTGTCCCTCCTCCTATTCTATATATGCTTAGCTATCATGAGAGTGCGAGAGAGCAATAGAGTGTAAATCACCAGCTGCGTCTGGTTTGTTCATTTCAGTCAATGAAGAGCATATTCTTACTTCGTCAATCTGGTCTTTTACATTACTAACTAATGCTATTCGCCACCCTCATTGCCACTCAAGAGATATTGCAATATTTTACACCAACATATCGCGATATCTCAAATGATATCGCAATATATCCAATGACAGGAGGGTAGCAGAATTTTTGTGAAGTTCAAATCTTTCTCTCTCTCTCACACGTCCGGCTAAGGCTCCGAAGTCCCTTCAACTCGGTTCAGCATCTCTCTTTCCAGCCCATGCAACGTCTCCGGTGTCCCTTGCGCTCGTTCTAGCCTCGATTTATAAGAAGGTAAGTCTTTTGTTTTATTAACAATGATTTTCAACAAAGATATATACACGAATATTGGGTTTGACTGAAAATTTAAACTTAGATTTATGGAGATTTAGGCATTAAATTTTGTTGTTTTTTTTTATATGTTGGTCAATGGAGATAAGGGTGTTAGATGATTGCCTTAAATCACCAGAAACCACCAGTCAGTGGCCAGTGGCAACTGGTAATGCGTATATACACGCTATTTGGATTTGACCCAAATTTTAAGCTTAGATGTATGGAGATTCGGCTATTGGATCTTGCTAGTTTTGGGGTATGTTAGTTGATGGACCCTTGGGTGTCAGGTGGTTGCCTCTGATCGCTAGAAACAATCGGTCATAGTGGTCGATGATGACTGAAAATGCGTTTTTCAAAAGTGTTTGAAAATCAAAAATCAGATCAACGAAAATTCAACTGTTAAATTTGAGTCACGTTTGTGTATGCTAATTCCCTTGACTTGGTATTTCTAATGGTAGACTCTAATCGTGGAAATCTTTAGCTAGTGATAGTCATTGGCGACCACTAGTAGCGACGGTTGTAATTGGTTAGGTTATTTTTCGCGTCTGTACATACATATATTTATATATTTCCCTTTATTTTACATTAATTTTTCCTATTTGCTTATGTTGTTTTTTTGTATGGAGATGATGATGATGATTTGGTTATTGACGTGGAAATCAAAAAACTTGATTTGTTTTTTTATTGTGTTCGAAGTTTGGGTCTCATTTGTAGAGGAAAGAGAGAATTAGGCCTATATGAGTGGAGGCTTTGAGAATTAATGTTTAAATATTATTTTGTAATTATTTTAGTTTATATTATGAATGTCAATATTTAATGTGATATTTAATTATGATTTTGTATTGCAGATGTTGAAATTGAATCTTAAGTTGAATATTAGATTTGTGATCTTTTGAATATTGTGAAGATTAAAATGAAATGATTGATTGAAATTTGAATGTTAATAAATTGAATTGGTTTGTATTTTTTTGTGAATTTTTGAAGTGAGATTATTAAGTTTATTTAAGAATTGAATGGTAAATAGTTTTTGTTAATTTTATTTGAATTTAGATATTTATTAATGTGTATATATATTTTAAATTTTATATTCAATAAAATTTAAAAATATTAATTAAATTTAAACTATGTGAATCTTTTATGATAATAAATTGAAGACTTTAAAATGAAAAGTTTTAATTTTAATTTGTTAACTATATTTAGATACATATACAATAAAATAAAAAAAAAATTATATTCTTTAATTTTTTATTTTTACTATTTAAATCAAACTTACTCAATCCACAAATGTTAAATGTAATTATATAATTTTAAGTAAACACAATAATATAAACAAAATATCAAATATTGCAATAGATAAATGTTAACACTTGAAAAATAAAATTATAGCATTCATGTTCTACATCAGTCTTCAATAGCCTTGTTAGCAATTCGATATACAGAAAATATTGGAAATGATAATAATATTAGTAATTATTCAGCTAAATATATTTTAAATATAATTTAAAATTTCATCAAACATTCATTATAAAAAAAAATATTCAAAAAAAATTCAATCAAATATTCAAACATTTGAAAAATATAAAACTATTCATGTATTATACACTTGTTAGTATAGTGTATAAATTGGAAGATATTTATAATGTTCTAATTTTGAATTTAATTAAATCAAATTTTAGTTAAATTTTACATTTTTAGGAATTATGAGTTCCAATTTCGAAATGAATGAAGCTTTTATCTACTCTAGCTCACATCAAAATATCGTGTGTGAGCATGGTGTATACGTTTGGTGCTACACATCATGGATTAAGATTAATTTTAGAAGAAAATTCTTGACGTATCGATTCTAAATTTGACAAATCTTATTGAAAGATTTTAAAATTTGATGTAAAAAGTTATATTGATCGAAGCCCTCTCTTAATTTGTATGGCTCGTTTCATTGTTTACAAGATTATCACCTATATTTAGATAATTGTGAATTAGAAATGAGATTTGTAATATGTGATCTCTTTATTGAAATAAAATAATATGAGACAAATACACATCTCATTAACTCTTAAGTCTACTCATTATCTTAAATATTACATTAATTAGATTGTTATGACGGATTAATACATATTTATTTTGCTTCTTAAATTATATATTATTACTCTATGTCTTGATTGATTTAATTAAATATTCTAATCCAATGTATAACATATCACTAACTCACCTTCAAATATAACATAATTCTCTAATTTGTAGTATTTGGTCACATAACAAAGTGAGAGAAAAAATATAGCATAATTATCTCTCGACAGATTTTGTTTTTCGAATACATGAGAAATAATTAAAAAAATTCATAAAAATTCCTAAAGCTCAATCTTGAGCCATGACTGGAAACATTCTTCATCCCAATAGCAAGGAAACTTCAATTTGGCAATAAGGTGAGGCATGTACCAGTCTTGAAGCATGCACCTGCTGAAATTAAACCACAAATTAATATTAATCCATTACAAGTCCTAGCTAGCTAGCTAAACATACACATATATATAAAACATGATCAAGAAAGAAAAACAAAGTTATAATAATTACTTACACTTGGATTGGGGGAGGTGATATAACAATCATCACTTGCATATCCTTCTTATCATTTGTATTCCAGACATAACATGTAAAAATTGCATTCCATTCATGGAGTCCACTATAAATACACTAAAACTAATAATAATAAATGAAAAATAATAAAAAAAACTCAAGATTGGATTTTTGGACCAACCCCAAGGCTGCCACAAACGAGCCAAACCCAACCCTAAACACAATGGGATAGCTTATGAACCAACTTGGCCAACCCTAAACCAGCTATAATCGCCACCACTAGTGGCGATCGTCGACAACAGCCGATCGGAGATTCTCCCATGATCAGAGTCTATTATTAGAAATACCAAGTCAAGGGAGTTAACATACACAAAAATGGGTCATCTTTAACGATTGAATTTTTGTAGATTTGATTTTTAATTTTCGATCACAATTGAAAAATACATTGTCAGCACTCACCAGCCACTGTGGCCAGAGATTTTCGGAGATCAAAGGCAGCCACCCTGACACCCAAAGGCCCATCGACCAACATACCCCAAAACTAGTAAGATTCAACGGCTGAATCTCAGTAGATCTAACCTTAAAATTTTGGCCAAACCCAAATAATGCGTATATACATATATATTGTGGATCTGTACTGAAAATCATTGTGGATAAATTTAAAAGACTTACCTCCTTCTAGATCGAGGGTAATGGAGACATGTGACGAATGGGAGAGAGATAGAAAAAAGGTCAGAACTGCTACAATGGAGGAAGCTTGATTGCACGGGTGGGGGAGAGAGAGTATGAGGGGAGGAGGGAAAGGAAAAAATATGAGCGGAAAAGAGTGAAAGAGAAAAGGATGAATTGAGGGTATATAAGAATTAAGGGTATATTTATAAGGAAAATGTTATTGGTATATCATTGTGTACACCTTAGACAACACAATGATGTACTAATGTCTAAAATACCCTCACCCAAGATAGTGAAACACAATGAGACGATGGGTATTTATATTATTTACATACCTTGTGTAGTTCAAGATTTATATAAATGATGTCTAAATAGCATGAACATATTTATAATTATAATAGTGGATAAATTTATAATTGTATATTGGGCGACACTAAGGGTAGCGTTGTGGGGCCGAATAACATTACTCCTTTTTACTTATTATTGTACCATTTTGGTCTCATAATATTTGAACTTAAACTAAGACTTTAAACTCGCTCACACAATCACCTACTACTAAGATATACTTCTTTTCATATTAAGATGCCATGTTTAAAATTTAAGTTAATTATTTATGCATTCATTCTTATAATCTCAATTAAAATTTCTCAAAATCATAAAAAAATATTTATTTAAGTAGCATTTATTAAAATGAGTAAGATAAAATTATAATATTTTTTAAATTAAAATATAAAATAATTAAGATAAGTTTAGAAAATATTTTAAGATATTTATCAAATTATTTATTAAATTTTTTTAAATACATTAAAGAAAATATGCATTATTCTATAAGATTCAAAATATATTTATTTGAAGAAGATAAAGAAATAAGTATATTTAAAAAATATCAAATAAAAAATTATGTGGCTTCCTTTTTAGTGATAATTAGATAAATTTAATAAATATATTAAAAATATAAAATAATTTTTATATTTTATATTTTTAAATTTATATCTTAATTAATACAAGTTGTTCTCGCACCGACGTTCCCTCACCGTGAAAGACAAGAACGTGGGTGCATATAGAAGTTTAAGAAATTATTTAAAAATAATGAAATAATAACAAAATAAATAGAAAAGGGCTCAAAATTCACAAATATCTTCTGGGGCCCACAGACAACGACCTGTCAATTGTGTTTTGTACCTGTTCCGCAGTATTTTACTGCATGCCCTCGTGTCGGCAGCCCAAATTTCGCTGCAAAACGACATTATAACACGTGTCCTAATCTAATGGAATCATCCATACGTACATACGCTGCCAAATTATCTATATTTTGTAATTTGTATTTTATAATAAATTACTTGTTATATTTTAATTTATTAACAAAAATTAACATAACATACATTGATTTAAAGTCAAATTTTACTTAATATTAAAATTAATACAAACTCCAATAAATTAATTTTGAGATTTATATTAATGCATATCACATTAATTTTTATTAACAATATTTAATAAATATTCAAAAAAGTGATTAAATTGTATCAAAAATATAAATACTTTTTAGAAGAGTAACTGAATGTTCTCGTCATAAAATAACCGAGTGTTCTCATCATAAAATATTGACATTTACATTAAAAGTCTAATAATGCTTAGGAAGGTAAACTCATGAATGATTCTTATTTTTAAGACTACAAATGCGGCTTTCTTTTGTATGTTTTATTTTTTGCCTATATTACTTATATTGTAAGAAATGTCTTATCTTTAGTGATAGTTTAGATATTACTTTATGATACTCGAATTATGCCCTAACTAAAAATATAGACTATTTAAGGGGTTTTTTTAATAAATTCTTACTTGCATAAAAAAAAATTCTTGAAAGGGAAAGGGTTGAAGGGCAAGCTATGTGCGATGTGAATATCATAATTTTCAAGTTTGTTAATAAAATAAGTTGATAAAAATTTTTAGTTATGTTATATGAAACCAAAATTTTTAAGTAAAGACAACAATATTGAATAGAAAATAAGATAAGATCCATAAAAGATATTAAGATGAATAGTCCAATTGTTTTATATTCTAAAATTAGTGCATAATTGTCTCATTTGGCAACATTGTTAAACATATCTTTTTCAATATATGTGATTAAGGGTGTATTTGATTGAAATTATTTTTTATAAAAAATGTCACATTAATAAAAAAAAAAAAATCATACTTGCATATTTGATTGCTTAACATTTATCATGAAAAATTTTCATAATACAACTCATTAAAGTATGTTTTGATTCATTTTCCATAAAAAATTACAATTAGAGAGAGATGAGAATTGTTTTCTACGAAATTGAAAAATATTTTTCGTTTCCATCTTTTTCTCAACCAAACACACCCTAACTTATCATTTTTTTCAAAGAGTATTATCATTTTTGCGAGGAGTATTGATTGGTTCAACTAGAGTGGTTTATGGGTTCAATCACAATTCTTCTAAAAAAACAATTTTCTCGATTTTTTGACAACCATGAACTGGATCAATTTTTTGGGTAGTTGTTGAGTCAACTAGTCGATCCACTTTGATTATTAGAATATTACTTATACCTATTCAATTTAAATTAATAAAAAAATGTTTATTCACTTGTGATGTTTTGGAGTTCTTATTGTTGTGTAATGTTAATTTTGATATCATTAGGCTAAATTTTAGCTACAAGCTTCTATTTAGTACTTTACAACAAATGTTACATTTAGATGGATCATTCGATAGATGGGCTTAATTAGGACTAATATTCTTTAGGCCACGAACCAATAGCCAATAACTAATAGATGAATATGTGATTGTGGTTGAGATCCCTCTGTAGTATCCATGGTAGGGGAGGATAGGGATAGGGATAGGGATAGGGATAGGGAACATCCAATGTGGACTTTAAATGCTTTTGTTTTCTCAACATCTCATTGCTCCATTCCATGAAAATGACTCCCCCAATCCATACCCTAACAGTACCATATATATATATATATATATATTTGTCCCCTAACCCACTTGCAGATATAATTATTTTGGTCCTCTGTCTATAGAATCTATTATTTTTTGGTTAATTTTTAAAATAAATTATGTTTTGCTTATTAGCAAAACAGCACAAAAGAATACTTTTATTTGGTTGAAAAATGCTTTTCTATCAAGCCTGTAGGAAGAATACGCTGGCCCAGCCCAAGAATCTCAAGCGGCCTGGTCTAATTATGGACCAAAGCCCACTCTTGAGTGGGCTAGAGCTCCTAACTCTTCGGCCCAATTTGGTCCGGCCAGGCCATTGTTCCACTTCGGGGGGATCACAAATTTACATCACAAATGATAAAAAAATAAAAATTAAAGATAATATACAAAAATTAAATCAGCTAATACATCACTAATGACACAAAAAGTATTATCAAATTATACATTTCATATTATCTGATTTCTCTAATTACTTATCAATGATTGGATAAATATGTCAAAGAAAATAAGGGTAAAAAAAAGAATAAGAAGTTAAAAATTAAAACCATAGACATTAATTGCTTCTGTTTAAAGAAATAAATGAGTGTAACCAAATAAGGTTAGTTTTCAATTGGTAACTTTATGTTTAGTTTTTAATTGAAAGGACCGGGTAAGGGTGACTAAGAGTTCGGGTAAATTGAACTAACCGAATCAAACCCACAAGTTCGATCTGTTCGGTTCGATTTTTCACCATCAGAGGTTCGTTTTGGTTATTTTTTTCAAGATTTTAGGTTATTTAGTTCGGTTTGATTATTTCTTTCAAGAATTTTGGTTATTCAATTCAATTTTTTTTATATTATTAATGAAAAAATCAAATCGAACGGAGAACCAACTCTATTTTATTAGGTTCGGTTCAATTTTTTTTGGTAAGATTTTTGTTCGATTACAATGGTTTAAAATTTAATTAGTTTAATTTTGATTATTTTAATTAATTTAAATGACTCAATGGATTTGATTCACTTATATATTTCAATTGAATTGAATTGAATTATAATTAATTACACATCCCTAGCAACAACACGTATGTCATGAAAGTTTTTGTATAAATAATTAAGGGTAAATTATATGAAATTTCTTGCACTTAGGGTCATGTGTAACTTATCTCTTATGCTTTTGATTGTATCAAAAAATTCCGTTGCACTTTCAAAATATTGCAATCAGCCATAATTTGTTATTTTTTTACATAATTTTGTATAATAATCTACATACAAAATACATAATTCTACATATATAATTTTAATATATCAAAAAAATATAAAAATTTGCATTAATCAACTAATAAATTGCATAAAATTATGTAAAAAGACAACAAATTATGGCTGATTGTAACATTTTGAAAGTGCAGAATTTTTTTTTTGATACAATCGAAAACACAAAGAGTAAGTTACACATCACTTTAAATGCAAGGAGTTTCTTATAATTTACCCAATAATTAAAGAATGTGGTGAGAGACGTCAATCCAACACCTCGTTTTACATAAAGTTCTTTGCCCCCTCCCGCAAGTCAAACCTCAGATTTTTTCCAATTTCCAACTTCAATTCCCATGCTTCTTTCTTCCAACGGCCATTTAACACTCTGAAGAAAGGGTCAAAAAGTAATGTCGTCTTTGTTGATTATGGAAGACTCTTTCACACCTGATGTTTTCATATTTTGACATGATAAAATGTATTTAAAAAATTTTGATTCAAAATTATAAAATTTTGGACCACAAGTTTAAAATTTCATCTATAATTGAGATTCAAGTTTAAAATTTTTTGTAATTTTTGAAAAATTGTAGCATCGATTCGAGTTTAAACTCAGTCTTGTTCTTTTTTCTTTATTTTAGAAAATTTTTTAGCTAACTTTCTTTGTTGCCACTATCATCCTTTTAACTTCTCGTCGTAATTTTACCATTTCGTGATTGATCTTTTATCTTTTCGTTATTTTGTCATTTGTTTATTTTCTTGTTGAAGACCACAATTGTAACAACCATCATCTCTGATCTCTTTGATCAACGACTATAACTCTATCTATTTATTTTCTTTCGATCAAAAATTATCATTTATGAATACATGTATAACTATAATTGTGAATGCATATATATAACTCTGTGTTTGTGATTGTTAATGAATATACATAGTTGTATGTGAGTATATTTATGAATACATGCATGTTTGTAAGTAATTTGACGGGTGTTTCTCTCTTTTTACATTAGTGGAGTCTATTATTTTTTTAATATATAAATGTATATATATCTGCAAATAATTTGATTGAATAATTATTTTTTATAATTTTTATTATTAAAAATTATATTCATAAAAATATATTTTTTATTTATATATTTTCTCACCCCTCTAATTTTTATTTTTTTTAAAAAAAATATTATTATTTTATTTTTATTTCATATTATATTCATTTTTAATATCCATTTAGACGAACGTAACTAAAAGACAATTTAATACCAAATAAAGTCAATGCCGCCCCCCGTTTTTGTGGGGGTAAGTGTATGGCTGCCTAATGAGAAAATTCCAACAAGCTTCTCTCCTAAATCTTTTTTTCATTTGTTAAATCATTCCTCTTCACATATGGAGACTTCGTGGCAAGTCCCCCATAAATCAGCCGGCAGCAGACGACGGAAAGCAGCCTATGGCCATCAGCAGACTCCCGAATCAACGATGAAACGCGCAGCAACACAGAAGGTTCCTAATAGAACCGATTCTTCACGTTATCCTCGTCTTCGTCTCTCCAGGACTCGGCGAACCATGGACGCACCTTCCTCCTCAACTCCTTTCTCCATGTATATAACACACACACCCATATCATCCCCAACGATCCAAGTTCTCTTGATGCTTCTACCTATTTCCATTTCCAGGTGAAAACACGCATACACGACCAAATACTTAGAATTTACTCGCCATGTCTCCCGTTTGTCTGAACCAATTTCCAATGGAAAACGTATCCTTGAACATCATTCCACTCTTTTGCGTGGCGTTTTGTGTCGTCGACTTCTTCGCGTTTCATGTGCTTCTCAAGTTTTTGGCAAGATCCGTGTCTTTCATTGAACCCAAACTCGGGTCGTTTCAAGATTCGGAAGATCATGCTGTGAAGAACGGCCAGAATTTGGCCGATTTGCCATACCGAACGCCTTGCTCGAGTGAGAACAGAGAAGAAGAAGAAGAAGAGAAGAAGAAGGATACGTACGCAGAGAAGACTTGGAGGTGCTGATGGAGGGGTTGGGGATCTCTTGCGACCCTGAAGAAGATGATGAGTGCCTTCAGGAGACGTTGGGGTCCGATGAGATCTCGAATTTGTTTGAAGAGAAGGGGCCGAGCATGGACGAGGTGAAGGCGGCTTTCGACGTGTTTGATGAGAACGGTGATGGGTTCATTGAGGCGAAGGAGTTGCAGAGAGTTCTGTGTGTTCTGGGATTCAAGGAGGGTTTAGAGGTGGAGAATTGCAGGAGGATGATCGATGCGTTTGATAAGGATGGAGACGGGAGGATAGATTTTGGGGAATTTTTGAAGTTCATGGAGAACACCATCTGTTGAGTCAATTCTTTTTGGAAGACGTGTAAAGATCTGTTGCAGAATTCAATCAAGTCCAACAAATCCAATCCTATATATTTTTTGGTTCTCCACTTGTAATAATGTTACTATCTCAGCACCATGTATAAAAATAATCAAAATGAGGAAGCAGGCAGATACGTACTAGTGACATTTATCAAACAAATTCTTGGGATATCATATCCAAATTCCTTCCGGCATACAGCAGTTCTGCAAATTTTGCACAAACTACTTAAAAGTTTATTTTAGGTCGAAAATAAATCATAATCAAATTATCAAATACAAAAACAAATACTGAACCTGAACATACAAAAAAAATCATAAATAGAAAAGATATTTATCAAATACAAAAACAAATACTCAACCCGAACATACAAAAAAAAATCATAAATAGAAATAATAAAATATAATAATATCATTATAGTAATACAAGTACACAATAATTTCAGACTATTGAATATTTATTTATAAATTTATCATATTTCTACGGATGTAAAGATTGATATCTTCGTTTACAAGCAACAAGATCAATCTCAATATAAGGGTTTGATATTTTTTCTAAATTTGTCTTTCGCAATATAACATTGTGATGAAACAGTATTTTCTTTTAGGTTTGACTTAATCTGAGGTGCAGATGTATGACTATTATCATTTTCAAACTCCATCTAAATATCGGAATTCTACTTATTTGTAGGGTTAGATTCTTTTGGAGACAAATCACGAAGTTTCGCAATTTCATCAAATATAATATTTCTACTAATTACAACTTTAAATACTTCCGAATCTCACAACTTATACTCCTTGACACCAAATTTATAACTAAGGAATACATATTGTTTAGACCTTGATTTCAATTTTCCATCATTAACGTGAGCAAACATAGAACATCTAACAATTTTCAAATTAAAATAATTTACAAGAGTATCAAATCATATATCTCCTAGAGTTTTCTTATCAATGACAAAGGAATGAGGTTTATTAACCAAAAATCATGTTCTGTTCGCATACTCAATCCAAAATGACTTAGATAAATTCAAATTAGACAGCATATAATGTATCTTTTCCATCAAGTTTTCTATTCATTTGCTTGCTGGAACTGTTAAATGCCTTAAAATTCTTTTTTTCACATAGAAATTATTAAATTTACTTAAACAAAATTTTAAACTATTATCAATGCGGAGACATTTAATCTGTTTTTTAATTTATTTTTCAATCATAATCTTCCACTATTTGAAAGTAGTAAAAACATCAATTTTTTGTTTCAAGAAAAATATGTAAACTTTTTTAGAAAAATTATCAATAAAAGTCAACATATATTTGGTACCACCTTTAGATGGTACTCTAGCATAACCCCAAATATCAAAATGAACAAAATCCAATGTCCCTTATGTGTTGAGAATACATTTATTAAATCTAATTCATTTTTGCTTACTAAAGACGCAATACTCAAAAAACTCATATTTTTAATATGCTGTCCTTCTAAGAATCCTTTTTTTTTTTTAATTTAATCATATCCATTTCACTTATATATCCAATACGCATGTACCATAATTGAGTGATATCAATATCTGACAAAGAAGAAATAATATTGACAGTATCACCTGTAACAGTAGAATCTTGCAGAACATATAATCTATCATACTATTTTTTACCTTTCATCACAATAGGAACACCTTTATTGATTTTAATGACTCCAACTTCACCAATGAACTTGTACCCGTTAAATCAAGAGTACTCGTATTATCTAAATCCATATGTGCCAAAATTGCTCATATATTTATCTGTCATAGTGAGAATCTAATATTCCGGTTCAATAATAAAATATCATATTTTAAGGTTGTCATTACGCAGCTCAAATAACCCCAAGCAGTGTCAAAAGTCAATAAAAAATAAAAAGGTACAACAAAAAATAGGCCAAGGTAACAAATTTGAGCGAGATAGATCTGGGTTTATTGGATCTCGGCTTGGACAAAGCTGGCAGATCGGATCTAGTCTAATGGGTCAAATCTAAGCTAAACAAATCTAAAGTGGGTCAAATAGGACTTAGATGGGTCCAGCATATCTGAACTAAATTTGGGATGGATGGCAGATCTGGGTAAGGCTTAACTAGCCATTGGCAATGGCGATTGGTGCAAGGAGACGTCGTTAGCAACATTGGTAAAGGGCTTGTCGATAGCAAAAGACAAAGGGATGGAGTCGACAATGACGTTGGAGGAAGGAGAAGAGCGACGGAGACAAATCAAAAAATGACAAAGGCAAAACTAAAAAATGTGGCCAGCAATCGAATGGTTGTGATCGGGGAAGATGATGGCAAAATGACGATTGATGATGGCGTAGGGCACGAGAGAGATTGAACGATTATGGCGAGGAGTACGGTGATGAATGCAAAAATGTCAAGAGGTCGTTGATTGGAGGTGGTGGAAGTCAAAAAGGCAGAAGACTAATGTAACGACCCGTTAGTGGGTCTAGGTGTTATGGGTATTTTAGTTTGCACATTAGAGTTGTTGCCTTTATTAATTAATTGTTAAGAATATTATATGAGTTGGTAATGGGGGTAAATTAATGAAAATAATATTTGGTGTGAAAAAGTCTCAAAGTTGTGGGCTAAATGGGTTTGGGCCTTATTTGAATTAGACCATTGATAAATAATTAAATCTTAAGTGTAAATTAATTGGGTTGAACCCAAAACTCAAGAAAAGTCCATTGGGCCTTAATTGGATTGGGCCATATATTTTGACTTGGGCTTGGGCTATATATTTTGACTTGGGCTTGGGCCATGAGCATAGAGAATGGTATCTTAATTAAAAAGAAAAAAGATTAAGAAAATGGTAAAATGACCAAAATGGGTAAGAGATATGTGAATTGTGTGTGTTAGTATGAAGGGCAAATTAGAGAAAATTAAAAGGGAGATGGATTGAAAGGAGTTGGGAGACAAGTCTCCCACATTTTTTCCCTCCTTTTCTTCTTCTTGTTCCCTTCTTCTTCTCCATCTCCCGATTGTCTCTTCTTCCTCCATTGTTCTTCTTCATTAGAGCTTCAAGTGGAGAATTTCCAATTTGAAGGGTGTCTTCATCTCTTTGAATTTTGCAACCATCTAAGGCAAGTTCCCTTCCTTCTTGTTTCATACGCAAGATCTTCTTCTTCTTCTTCTTCTTCTTCTCCTTATGATTGTGTAAGTTCTTCTTCTCTTGATTATCTTTTAATGCAAGTTCTTCAACCTTGTTTCCATCTTAGAAGGCTTGTTTCTTTCATTTTTAAGTTGTTGCTCTTAAATTCTTATTCTCGGATTCACTGACCATGTTATGTTCTTTGGTCTATAACTCCTTGTGTTTATATTCAAATTGAGATCCGTTTGTTGAGTTGTAAACTAGACATCTTAAGCTTCATTTTAGACACAAGAATCGAATTTTTTGACTAAGATTTGATCATGTTATAGCCTTGTAAATCCCTGCTAAGATCTGAAAATTTTACTGCTTTCGAGTAAACTGACCTTGTTGTACTCTTTAGAGTATAACTCTCTGTGGTTATATCCGATTCAAGATCCGTTTGTTTCTGTATAAACTAGACTTGATAATCTTAATTTTGTAAATTTTTTAGAATTTTTGGCTGTGTTTTGAGCCTACAGTATCCTTGTAAATTCTTGCCCAGAATCTGAAAATTTTCTGCTCTGTTTTTGAATAATCTGTTCTTGCTTCGATTTTTGAGGTATAATGCTCTGTGGTTATATCCAAATTGTGATCCATTTATTTTTTCTATAAAATAGACTTCATGGGCTTCGATTCGGTATAAGATTTGAAATTTTTGGTTATGATTTGTACCCATAACAACCTTGTTGAATTCTATGTAGAATTCTGTAAATTACTGTTACAAATTCTGCCTTGTTTCGGTTTTTGTGGAATATCTCCTTGTGGTTATTTCCGATTTCAAATCCAGTTGATGTTCCAGAAACTAGACTCATTAGGCTTTGATTTGGTATATCGTTTGTGGTAATTGACCAAATATTGAGCCCAGATTGGATTTTTGAAAATATGCTTGAAATCTGGAAATTTCTGAAATATGTTGTTATTCAACTCTTCCTATGTAGTCTATCCTTCCTACGTTTAAAATTATGGTTTTTGTATAGTTCTTCCATTGTTTTTTTTTTAATTATTCTTGATAACCCTCATTGTTGGATAAAAGGGTTTTATTTTCCTTATTTCGATAAATCTTGCAATATTAATTCGTTTTCTTGTTGAACATTACAAAAAACTAAATAAGGTTTTGTGTCACCCTACATTTCTTAAGGAATGACATTTATTCATTAGGGTCTAGTGTCATGCAAGATTTAGTGTTTCTTGCATGTATAAATTTTGATTCCTTGCGATTATTATTGGGGTAAAAATATACCGTAAATATTGGTTTGGGCATTTCTATAAGTATGAGTAAATAAATGTATTAAAATTTACCCTGTGATCATAAGATAGTGCACACTTTAATTTATGTAATTGTGCATGTTAAGCATGATTTGAGATTTTTCTTAATCATTGAGGATTGACATGAAATGGGGATATGCATATGTGATGCATGATTATACTGATTTGCGCACCTATTATTTTGCGCGACGGCTAAGTCCGTGGATGAGAAAGGATATCCTATGAGCGCTTGACGCGGGTGAGGTGGCCATCAACCCAGAAGGCGTGGCTCAAATTGTTATCATTTGTTAATGTATTTTCATGATGCATATATATTTATGAATGGATATATATATATAGGCCGTGAGAGCCTTGAGAATTATGCGGAAAAATTCCCTACTATTGGTGCATATGCATGAGCATGAAAACGAGTGCATAATATATGTAATAATCACGGCATGGGAAATTAATGTAAACGGAGAACTTATGAGTCGCGTTATACTAATATCTTCTCATAGAGTTGTTTATTCTATCTTGATTATCCTTGCCTTTGATTCTATATCTCCATGCTTTATAAATACACTTGCTGAGCCTTGTAGCTCACCTTGTTTACTCTCATGTCATTCCAGGTACAAGTAGAGCAGTGGTTGAGGGCGAGCCCAGTGGGGCTAAAGCCCAGGGTTAGAAGTGTACAGAGACCTTCCAAATTAGATGGTCTATGTTAGCATTTGTGATGAGGGCAGGTGTGAGGAAATTTTATGTTGTAAAATTTGTTAGTGCCCTTGTATTTCATTTTGTTTAGACTATGGTCTAAGATGTTGTAAACCTTTATGTTAGCTTCCGCTGAGTTTATCTAAGGATAGTATTATGGTGTTGTATGTTATTGTTCTATATCACACTTGTGATGACCTCCTTTCGGATATCCTATACTAGCGGGACTATCCGGTAGTGGGCCACTACAACTAATGGCCTCGTTAGCTAAAGACGAAGTGGTCGTCGACAGGTTGTGACGAAGATCGATGATGATGGTCAAGCTAGGAGAAGAATGACAAAGCTGAGGCACCTGTGATTGATGGCGACGGCTATGGTAGCTAGATACCCTAGATATGGAAGATGATGAAGAACCGCAGATCCAACGGGTAAGATATACTAAAAGTTGATGGTTTGATCCAACGGCTCTCATACCAATTTGTTAGGATTTTGGATAAAAAACAAATTACGATCAAACTATCAAGCGCACAAACGAACACATAATTTTTAATGTGAAGAATCCAAATCGGGAAAAATTACGGATAGAAAGAACAAAATATCACTTTGATTATATTACTACTACAATAGTGATATAGCTACAACAATTCCAAAGCATCGAGTATCTATTTATAGATCTACCACTTATCTATAGATGTATACAAAAAATGATTAACTTCTAAAAATTTATATCTTGATCAGATGATGAATTACGAAAACAAATGTTGATAAGCCATGAAGATAAATATTCAATTGTAGATGAAGTCTTAACTGCAGTCAAATTTGAATTTCATATCACAATTAAAACAATCTTTAACAATACTTAGGTTTTAGATGTTTGCCAAACAAATGCATAATGAGCCAGCAACAATCAATAATCCAGTAATCTGATAGTGACATCCACAGTACTGATGCAGCTAAGTGGAAGACATGATAATCTCAATCTCATTTCTGCAACCCTAACGAGAAGTATGTATCATACGGAAGAAAAAAGATCTGAATTTCATTCCCAAACTTATTGTGTCATCGGGGATACACAAACTCACTGTATTATTAACCCTTTTTCACATGCAAATATGTACATGAGCTAATTTGGCAACAAACCATCTATACGTAGGAAATTGATAATACCTGTCCAAACTTCTCCCTGACAAAATACTAACCTAAAATCTCCCTCTTGGCTATTTCTGGGAACCGATTCTTGAAGATGAGGCGGAGAAGCAATGTGGCCAAGGGCTTCCCGTTCTCACTACATAATGTAGCAAAATTCAGAGGCTGCCAATTAGGACCTCTCATGGAAGTTGACTGACCTAGACAATGCTGCAGGATTTGCTTGTAACACTGGAGAGGTTTCAGAGATATGATTCTTCTCATTCCCCTTCGATTGGAAGGCCTTAAAGAGACCTCCTCCTCCTATTGTGTCGGCTTTATCATTTTTAATCCCCAAGGTTTCCCATATAGAACTTCTTGCAGCATCTCCCGGGTCATCGATTCTCAACGTTTTTGGAATCCAAAGGCACCTCTCAGGATTATTTGCTTTCTGTGACTCCTCTTCCTCAGGGTTCGTTTGCTTAAGCACATTCTCATCCCTAGAATGCTTCCCCAAGGTTGGGGAACTCAGACCCGAACTGGAAGCTGCGTGGTTTGGAGAAGTAGTTGGAGGTAGTATCCATGGCACATTCCAAGTGCCTGGTATGGTACAACCCCAATAAGGTGGAGCAGGGTAGAATGGCATCGGAAAGCCTGGGGGGCAGAAAGGATGTGGGCTGGCCAGAGAGCCCCATTGAGCAGAATTCCATGGTTGAGGCCATGGAGCCCCAGGAAAGCATGGTGCCTGAGGAGGAAAGCTGTGACAGTTCTGAACTGTTGGATCCTGAGGCCCTGTTTTACCAACATCGTCCTTTGAACTTGTAGCAGCGACTGAAGAGCCACTAGAGTGATTATACCCATTCTCCCCGCCTCTGTACGGGACTGGAATTGTCAGTTCTTTTGGTTTATGAAAACCATTTTGAGCGCAATCCCGCATGGTTTTGTCTGCAATGTTCAAAACTGAAGCCATTGACTCACAAAGGGGTGTGTCTGAGCCAAAAGTGAGGACAGTGCCATTGGGCTTTAGAGCGGGATGGTGGATTCCATTTGGAAGATCTGGTCGAGCATTCTGAAGAGCTTCAGACACAGTTATGTGACGGTAGTGAGAAACAGAGTTCTTGTTCTTGCGACGACCAGCACCCACAGGTACATTCCTCATGGTTCCACCAGCTGTCCAGTATCTCTGGCAATTTTTACAGAAGTGCCGTGGCTGGTTGACATTGTAGTTGTTGTAGTAACAGAATTTGGTGTCCATGCTATTACAGCGGGGGCATGGAAGTATCTTCTCTGGTTTCTTAAGGGGCTTCTCTTGTGAGTTACTACTTTCGCTCTGTTCTCCTTCAGTCTTTGTAGTTTTTGGTGTTGCAGCTTCACTGTCAGCAGAAGGTGTTTTTGAGTTATCGTTCACTGCTGCAGTTGCATTCGGACCAGTAATCTCCTCTGAGATAATAGGCTGGGATCCATCCTCCTGATTGGCGCTAGTAAGCTTTTCACCAGCTGAGGCCTGGATTAATAAACATATTTCAATGAGGAAGACAAATCAAGTATCAGAACTAAACTGTTATGCGGAAGAAAAATTAAGTATCAGAACTAAACTGTCCCATAATTTGAATAGCAACTCCTTCATTATTTCAGAACAAGATTGAACAGTTGAAAATTGAACTAATCATTGTCTTAGTCTCTATAGATATATGTTAAGAACTTAGTCTCTTCAAAGGAAGGTGCTACCAGCACTTTTGGTCACCGGAATATCATGCAAGGGATGAAGATCAGCTCAAGCATCTTCCCTTTAGTTAGTGAGCACCTAAAATCTTAAGCAAGATGGGGCTTGGAGACACTACTGAAACAGGCGAAATTTCTTTTTCTTGGACACAAATCCTCAACAATCAAAAAGAACTTAAAAGAAATGAAGAGAACAAAGCAGCCACAAAGTGCACGATAGCTATGAAGAATGGGCACAGACACAGACACAGGACATGGCATTTTTGAAAAATTAAGACTAAACACGATCGAGCTATGTTAATTAATAAAATTGGTTTTTATACTTTTAATGGGAAAAAAAAGTATCAATACTATATTCCAAACTTATAAATGTGCTTTTATAATTTGTAAGCCAAAATTCCAAATGAATAACTCTAATCTAATTAGCAATCAACTCAATGAAGAAATTTAGAAAGTTACTTTTTGTAAGGTGAATTTAGATTTTGTTTAATTGTGAATTAGATTTTAAACATCCGTGAGTAGAGTAGTAACCAAAGAAGAAGGAATACTAACGAGGAAATCGAGAAAATGAAACAAGAAGAGATTTGAAGTAAAATGAAGGGCTAACAGGGAAAGCAAGATCCTCGAAGCACCAAATGTTTGACAGCTGGTTAAGAGAACGGATTACAATTAAATGAATAACGAAGAAACAGCAACCTAACTTTATTAGTTCAGGAATCAGTAGCCCTAAGTCAAGCAAACTCAAAGAAATCGAACAGTTTAAAACTGCAGGTAAAGTCAGCCAAAAGAGACAATAATTAACTCAACACGAAATCCCCCAAAAAGGAGCAAATAATTCGGAAAAGATCCCTATGCATTTGGAAATTTTGCGGTTGCAAAGACTATCATCATGATAACTAAAAGAACAAAAGAATAATTCGAATATAAAACCTAAACACCAGAGTCTTAAAGTCTCCAATTAAAAGCACACCAGATAAAGAAACCTCGATCAGAATTCCCCAATCGTAAAACAAAGAGCTCTAATTTAGACCCCGAAATGCCCTAACAAGAGCGTCCACTACTCCGAAGATCATCCATCCAGAACACGTAACAGTAAGCTCCAGCCTCTACTCCTAAACGATTCAAAAATTAGGAATATCGAGCCGAATCCAAACCTTATCCGGTTCTTGATCTTCTATCTCTCGGTTGCAGTTGTCGTCTAGTTCAGGCGAAGAAGGAAGATCTTGATTTGGACATTGAGTATCAGACGACGGAGGATAAGGAGGAGAGGGATCTCCAACCGACACGGTGGCCGCAGCCGGCGCCGGAATCTCCGGCAGGGGAATCGTCTTGCCGAAGAGCTTAATCGCCGGGTCTTTTGGTTCCAACATTTCTGTAGTCTGTCCTCAGAGAAAAAAGTTCAGAAAAAGCCTAAAAAAGTACCTCTCAGACAGGACAGAGCAGAGCAGAGCAGAGAGAGAGAGAGAGAGAGAAATCGGGTGGCTTCGGCTTTGGTTTCGGTTTAGGGATTGGATCGATCTGACACAGCCACGGTGCCGGTGGTGATGGTGTTTGGGCTGGAAGTGTACTTTTTTTTAGGATGGCGAGGCTTTTGGGTTGGGTAGAAAGGCTGTGTTCTGGTTCTTTGCGCGATCGCCGCCGTCCATTATTCAACGTCCAGGATCCGCTTTCACCAGCTGGGTGCGCCCCGTCAGCACCCAATCTCAAAACCAATTCTCAGCCACAAGTTCCTTTGTGGTTCTGCCCCTCACTTCCTCTCTCCGCCGATTCTCTTTCCAAGTGGAGTAGTGGACGGCTCTTCGTTTCTGACTCAGCATTTTTTATTTTATTTCTTTTCTTACCTTCTATTTTCCTCCCTTCCAAAAATGTTAATAATAAATTATTTAATATAATATACTATAATCACAATTCAATAACAATTTTCTAAATATTTAGGTCTCAAAAACATGTTAATTAATTGTATATTAAATAAATTTTAAACTACTCAATCTAACCACGTAATAAATTATTATTAAATTATGTCAACTCAAGAATATCCAAATTACCCTTTTGTTTAATGTACTTGCGTTCCCATTCACATTAATTTTGGGTGTACTTTTTTTCTGGTGGAGAGTGCTGGATTTTCATGTAAACTTGGTTTGTATAATAAATTCTTGACTTTTGCGCCATAAAAAGAACCCAAAAAGAAAAAGAAACAAAGAAAAAGTTGCGCTTTTTATGGCAGCCTACGTCAGCCGACTATTTGCCTTTGCCGAGTTTTTGTGCCGCGGACCAAGCAACTTCGTGGCCGAGAGGTCTTTGGTGGTGACCTAGGAACCATCGAAGTCCACGTCAACATCTGATTCAAATTGAACACGTGGGTTCGGCCCCACAGTCACCAACCCCATCCTCCAAACCAAAACAAATACAACTATTCAATTGTAAATTTTAAAAATATATTTTTTTATTACTTATAATGTAAATTAATTAATTATATTTAACACCTCAGTCCCATTTAGTAACATGGGCCCAACTCCAAAAGTAAAAGTGGCAGAAGGCATAAGCCACACGTTCATATTCTTTGCACATTAGAAATTATATCACGAGATTTTCACTCACTCTTATGTAATTTTTTTTGTTGTTTATATTCTTAATTTTAACAGAAAAAATAAATTACATGTGAAAAATTTATCCTTTTATGTAAGACAATAAATCAAACCTATAACGTAATAATATGAATATGAATTTATCATAATTCAACCGTTTAACTTATATTTTAAGATCATTAGAAATTATATCTTAATCGATATATACGTATATAAATAATTAAAATATTATTTATATCTTATTATCTCGTATTATCTTAAATAAAAAATATTTTAATTATGTATCTCACCTTCTCATGTTATCAAAGAAATATTTTTATTATTTTAATTATATTATATAAACAAAAATGTAGTCTAAAAAGCACAAATATCAATTGTTAAGCCATTTATATGTCCAGAGGCTGCTGAATTCATTGTTACTATTCACCCTGTGCTTTATATTATATACACATATATATATATATGAGTCCACGTGTCGCTCTTCTCACAGGTGTGTAGCACCTGGCGAACCCGGCCAAACAGAATCTGCCTCTCGTGGCTACGCTTTGCCTTTCGCTTTCGGGAGGAAATTTGCCAGGAACTGACACGTGTCCCGGCAAAAAGCTGGTGCTTATCTTTATCTTTCTTCGTGTTCCCTTGTGATTTGCCGATTGATAACTGATAAGTTATCAGGCAACTAATTAAGCGGGCTCAGCGCCTTATTTACTTTTTGAGTTCGGTCAGGGACTCAAAATTTCCATACAATTAGCATCCTCACGACACGTGTAAAAGTAAAGCACAGGGATGTGCCACCCGTTCCACGAATTTACTTGTTTATTAATTAATTAATAAAATATTGCAAAACTTAAAATAATTATCATTACTCTTTGTTTTATAAATTAATTGTAAGATCCTGTAATCGGGTTGCCCCGTTTTCCGTTCAAATAACATTTATCTTCATGTTAAGGAGTATTAAGCTAATATTAATTTTAAATAATTTGTATATTATACATATTTAGCTTATTATGCGCTCTAATAACTAAAATTGATAATATTTAATTTCTAATATATAAAATATTCAAATTCGATATCTCAAAATGTAACATGCACTATATTTTAAAACAAAGTGACTTGTTATTATTATTAGCTTGTGTAATAAAAAAAACCTCGCAAAATTCATAAACTAAATCAAAAAACTTACACAAAAGAGTGAGTTTAAAAAACAGAATAAGAATTCTAAAAGCAAAACAAAAAATCTTTCCTATTGTGCTCCAATGAATCGCTGATGATAGAGGAGATGAATGTGAGACTTTAAGGCTCAGATCAATCAGTCCAAGACCTACTAAGGTAAAACTAAGAATCGATCATAAAGAAAATCCAAAACCAGCCTTAGATCGAATCCAAATTTGTCTAATCGAGGAAAATAACCCCAACCCAAGAATGAATACCAATGATCACTCGTTTTTCTCCTCTTCGACTATCTCTATCTCTATCACTATCTTTCTCTCTCTTTTTCTTACCTCTTCAAAAACCACATCATAAACACAATATATGTAGATAACCATCGAAGAGCCAGATAACATTTCACCAAAATGAGGATAAGCTCCATAGGTATCCGAAAAAAATGAGATGATGGTAAGGAAAAATGGAATAACAAACCTAAATTTAAATGGCTTGGATGACCAAGTTTTCAACATCTTCAAATAGGCTAGATCAAATAAGATGAGTAATGGGCTAATAGGCTAGATAAAGATAAGGAGAATAATAGGATATGGCAGCTAATGGGTTTAGATCAAAATGGGTTGAACTTGGTTCTTGTTTGAGCAATTAGGTCAGGCCCGATTTTTTTCAAAAACAAGATAAATTTACTTAAGCCATCTATTTATCGGGTTTTCTATAAGTGGATTTGAACCTTTAAATTTATCAATCTCGAGCCAAATCCCATAATAATTTTATACTTATCCGATCTTACCATAATCGCCTTGGACTTATTTAGTATCACACCCCGAACAACTTGCAACTATATTTCAATACACAAGTGCAATTTGGAGATTTATTCAGGCTTCTCATCATATCATGCACTAATAAATTCTTTTTTTCAACTTCTGTTTGCAAAAGTCCCCTATAATAATAATAATAAAAAAAAAGTGTTTTGGATTGGTGGATTGGCAACTAGCTCAAGACATGAAATGGTTTTTAAAATTGACTTAAGTTTGGGGGAAAGTATTTTTTTAAGAAAAATAGTTTTCAAAGAAAATAATTTTTTTAAAATATGTTTTATATTACTTGACTATAACATAAGAAATTAGGTATTTCATGGAATCAAATAAAAAGGAAAGAAGAGCTAAAGAGAAAAGTAGACGAAGAGAAAGAGAGAAAGAGACTGAATAGAGAGAGCGTTGAAAAGAGGGTCAACAATAGGGCTTAATAGCAACCCAGATGGCAACAAAAAACAAAAACATTGACAACGAGGTAGATGGTGACGTAGATGAGGATGATCATACAAGAGGCTAATTGAGGTATTTTAAAACAAAGAAAGTCAAGAGAGATGCTTTAGGGCAAAAGATAACAACTTTCTTTGTGATATATGAGAAGTCCTTTTTTTTTTTTTAACTTGTGTATTGTTTTAAGTTAGATTTTTCATTAACTATAATTAGTTTTTCGTTAACTCTCGTATTTTCTTATTTTAAAACACTAAAAAATAGAGAAAGCATTGTTAAAGAAAACACTTTTCTCCACATAAATAGAACTTTAGTTAACGACAATAACTTATAATCGTTACCCTTTTTGTGTGTATTCTGCAAATTGACTCTTAAAAAATATCTTAATCAAATTTGATAACTGTCGGTCTAAACTTTTTAATGAAACACCTAAATCCATCTGTGGTGAAGAAAAATCAAAGAAAAAAGGGAAGTTGATTTAGAAAGGGAGCTTAATCAAGAAAAGGACGAACAAAAGGATAACGATTTATACCCGAATCAATTGCCTGCGAAAAGAAAAGATGAAAAGAGTTGGAAAGTAAGGTAATGCAGAAAATGAGCCATAAAAAGGATGAGAGATTACAATATAAGTTAGGTGGGCCAGGCCAAGGCCCAGCCCCTTTGGGGCAGCCATTGCTCTCCTCCGCCAGAATCATTACTCTATCATTCAATTTGTGCAGAGAGTCCAGTCCACGGTTGCACGATTAAACAAAACACAAGAATGTATATAAATAAATAAAAAAGAAAATTGCTTTGCCGTGTGCGTGTATGTTCGATCAATCCTTTTTTATCTCTTTCACAACCGAACAGCTAACATTGGAGAGCTTCCAACGATTCCATAAAGACGTGTTGTTTGATGAATCACTTCGATTGGTTTCAAACCTTGTTTCGTCTATCAACCTTTGCTTCAATCCCCCAACAGCACTCGACTGCTTATGTTCTCCGTGAATAAATTCATTCGGAGAATCGGCCACCGACAAATTCCGGGCTTCCGTTGCACTCAAATTCGCGTCTTTTGCTGCTCCTTGAAGGAAGATCAGCCTCAACTTTAGTAGAGTCGATTCAGTTCGATCTCTCTAATTTAGGTTAATCTGCCTGGTAGTGGTTAAAAATCAGTTCCGATTTCTGGGTTCTGTCCTAATGGTCTGTTTCCACGTCTCCGTCCCGGTGGATCATCATCAGAATCAGATAGACATGAAGAAATCGGTGAATTCAACTGATCCTTGTCCGAAATCAAGGAATAAAAGGGCACCCAATTCGCCGAATCACTCGAGGATCCCGCTCTGCCGGCGCTCTCAATCGGCCGCCGTCGACGTGTTCATCTTGATAGCAGTGATTGGGGCTTGTGGGTTCCTGTTATTTCCCTACATAAAGCTGTTATCGTCCAACGCCGCTCAAATTGCCGTGGGAATAGTTCACGTGGCCGGCGAAGAAGTCTTGCGTGCTCCCGCTATTTACGGCTGTTTGGGGCTCAGCATTTTGTGCACGGCGGCCGCCGCCTCGGCGATTACAGTCTGCACGAGTGGGAGATGCGGAAAACCGGGCTGTCGCGGGCTGAGGAAGGCGGCGGAATTCGATATCCAGCTCGAGTCAGAGGATTGCGTCAAGAGTTCAAGTTGCTTGGCCAAAAATGGAGTGAAGAAAGGGTTGTTCAAATTACCGCGCGATCATCACCGAGAACTGGAGGCTGAGCTTCGTCAGATGGCACCCCCAAATGGACGAGCCGTTCTCGTCTTTCGGGCAAGATGTGGCTGCTCTGTTGGCAAAATGGAAGTTCCCGGCCCCAAGAAACCTCGAAAGGTTAAGAAGTAGAAGAACTGTTCTTGCTTTCATAGAGGAGAGCTATAATGGAGAGAGAGAGGGAGAAGAGTGCTGCCTCTTCTTAGTTGAATAATAATGTGTGTTTAATAAGCTCGTGTTGAAAGGATAATCCCTAATTGGCTATTGCAAATATAAGAATCCTCCATTGTCGTCTTCTCTTTTTTTCGATTGCTTATTATAATTTCTTAGATTTTTCATCTGATCATCTTTTAAGATCTTTAGTCTCCTCTGGGTTGTGAGTGAATTCCTAGCATTGTGGATTGGAATATCTCCAAAGCTCACAGGGAATGCTTTTCATCACTTCAACAAATGTAGTCATTATAGAAATTAAACTTCATATGGTAATAATTATAGAAATTAAGTTGTTTAGATATTAATCACCTATTAGATATCTCAGATTGATAAAGTGTCTCCTTTCTCAGTTTCAATATTAGTCTTTCATGAGAATCCCATCTTCTTTGCCCTTTTAGCTTTTCGCGTGCTGCTTCCCATTTACAGATGGAAATGGGATTCACTCTGTCGGCGTAATGAATTTTGGCTCTGCTAACTGTCTCTGAACTTTTTGCCGTTATCAATGAATGAGGAGAAACCAAGTTAAGCAGATTTTTAATGGCTCATCTTCCCTACAATTCTTCACACAAATAATTTTCTACTGATTTGAAGAACTGAGAATTCTCGCGTAAAGGAAATCAAACCATGTCTCAGTTTGGAAACAACAGACACAGGGAACATTTATACCTGAACAATCATTCAAATTTAAATTAACACTTCAATCATGAAATCTGCATCTCTTAAGCACTTGGTAATCTCTGTACAACTTCAAGCAGTCGACTAAGAATCTGACAGAAAGGTGGAAGGAAGAATGAAAGTCAAAAAAAGAAAAGGAAAAGAATCAACTCCGATCGTGATCGGCCGAAGCGGCATCATCGCCGCGGACTGCGATCGACGAATTAATTACTGCCAGAATCCGCCGCTGAATTCGAATCGGAATCTCTTGAATCGCCGCCATGGCCTCCGAAGAAGAAGCTAATTCGTATCTCGCCTCCATTTCCCTCGCCACCCTCACCTCCCTTCCTATCGTTTCGCTCTTCTACCGGCATCATGAACCTGCAAACCGGGCACGACCCGTGGATCCCCAGCCACTTCTCGATGCAACCCGGATGGAACCGGTGCTTGCAAGGCATCTCCTTCGCTTCCCCACCCACCTCGTACTCCGCCAAACATATCGCACACTCGCTCTCCTCCTCCTCCTCCTCGGTTATCTTCACCACCGGCAGCGCCTCTATCGCCGCCTTCGACGCCGGCAACGGCCCCCCCTTCGACAAACCCCCCGCGTTTTCAGAACCCTGGATCACCACCAACGACCCTATAAACGAATTAATCAGCACGACTTGCTCGCCTACCGTAGTTCGATTTTCGCCTGGTTGCAACCCAGCATCCGCAGATGTGGGCAAACCAAACATTAAGGGCAGGAATAGGGCGAATCTTCTGCTTTGCGCTTCTTCGCCGGGAGCTGGTGATTGGGGCGTCGCCATTTCCGCTTCGGAAGCGGAGAAGAGAGGGAGAGGGAGAGAACAGAGGTAAAGAATCAAAAATCTATTCAGTTGCCACTATTATTCGAAATGGGCGTTGAGACTTGCGCGAGCTGTATAGGGGGAAGGAGAGAGGCCGTGGAAAGTTGAGGAACAATCTAGAACATCTAGGATGCTACGGGAGAAGTCTCGAATGTTCGCGTTGCGTGCAGGATTTTAACGTTTAAGGGGTGACCAACAAAATATCAAATTCTTCACATTCACTATATTAAATACCTTTGAATTCTTAAATTGATAATTTTAAAATTATTTGAGTTAATTTAATTTAGGTTTTGAATTTTAATAAATCGCTAAATCAATTGTTAGTTCAGATTCTAAATAGAATTATGTCTTTAAGAGTCTGAATTGTTTTATTTATTACTATAAAATTATAAATCTTAATTAATTCTCAAATAAATTATCGATTCATAATAACTTTTGATTTAATAATTTAAAATAGAGTTTTTAAAGTAATTAACCCAACTACTCCGCGTCCCAAGAGAACTCTGTTTCTGTGCCGTGGAGCAGTGATTTGATTCCATGGCGGTCGACGAGGGATGGGTTGGTAATAAATGCATGATCGGTGGCAATTGTGTCATTAACTTGGGGTTTGGCAGGGACTCTTTCGTAATTTAAATATCCACGCGTTTCGTCGTCCGAACTGCTCTATCTATCTATATTGTTAGAGCAATTCCAATGTTTGACGTCAAATTCAGCGTTGATCTGGTGTCTAAGAGAGGTTGATATCAAAATTTTTAACACTAAATTGACGTTGTCTCTAATATCTAACACCAAATTAGTGTAAAATATAATTTTTAAAAAATACTTTATAAATAAATATTAATAAAAATGTTATTATTTTTTATTATATTATTAAATTTTTACATTAAAAATATTTTCTTTCTATTAAGTAATTATTAAAATAAAAAAATTCATATACATAAACAAAAATAATTCATTTTATATTAACATGGTATTTATAAAATATATTTAATATTATACTCATTTTATAGATCTTAATAAAATATTTCTATCGGTATATATTTTTATAACAATTTAATTTATATTTTTAATTATTAATCAAGATATACAAATATAATAAAAGTGATAAAAAAATATAAAGAGAATAATTTGTTTTGAAGTTATACAAAGAGGGTAAATTGAAAATAAAATGAAAAAAAAAAATTGGTGTTGGTGAATAATATAACACCAAATTTAGTATTATACTATTCACTCAATATCAAATTTGATGATTGAAATTTGTGCCCAACACCATTTTATTTATAACACCAAATATCAATAATATTTTAAATACTAAATAATACGAACGTGGCATGTAATTCATAAAACTATTAAGGCCTTTTTTTTCTTTTTTTTCGTTTATAGACGACCGAGACCACCTTAATTACTAGCACAACTTTGTCAATTATATATATATATATATATGTGCCTTATTATTTAGGATAAATGTAATTTACCCCATGATGCCCTTTTCATTTCTTTTAATGTAATTATTATAAAATGACAAAAAATAATTACGACAAGAGGTGCTCAACCACCAATCCCGCCAATGCCATTAGTCTTTCAAATTCATTTTTAGGTTTGAATTGATTGAACCCATAAAATAAATTTAGATATAAGTTCATTTTAAACCCATAATTGTTTGAATTTATAATGGTTTGATTGAATTGATTGAACCCTTGAGATAGATAAAGAGGTTTAGATTAAGTTTCAATGAATGCTCATTTTTATTTACATCTGGGCGAGTTCGTTCAAATCTAGAAAGTTCATATTTATTTAGGTTTGATGAATTTATTTAAATTTAGATATAAAAATTAATTTATTTAAAAACTCAATCGACGACAATAATGGTGAAATAAGAGATAGTGATAGTCAATATGAAGGGATATCATAATCCAACTAATAATTGTGAACAACGAATGAAAAAATAGTGATAGTCAATAGTAAAAAGTTGTGTTAGGCTGATTAACAGAGATATGTTTTATGTTTTAAAACAACTCATATGAGTGGTTTAATTAAATTTTATTTTATTTTTAATTTTGATCATTTTTATATATTTTTGGGCTCATACTAATTTTTTATAATTCAAATATAATATCAAAAGATATATTTAAACTTTTAAGTTTTAACTTAATAAACGGGGTATGTGACAAAATAAAACACTATAAGGACTTTTAATGATATTTTTTTTAATTCTATTGGGTCTCATTTCAAACGGTCAAAACTATTAAGGTCTTTTAAAATAAATTTAAACACTTACTATTATTATTATCATTAATTGTAAATAAATTATTATATTCTGTGATTTCTCTTAATTTATATTTCATCGGCAACGTGTTCAGTCGGTTAACATTATTCGATTAAAATTAAAATTTTAAACCAAAACCAATTAGTTTTATTTTTTATTAAATTTAACACTAATATTTTGGATTTTAACTAAAAATTTAATACAAAATATATTACTGTTGTAATAATATATTCGATATAAAAAACCAGAAAATATCGCAGAAAGCCGGTGTAGCCGACAATGATATCCGGTTCAGTTCGAATATCATCAGTCATCGCTCCTCGTTGAGAACACCTGGACTGTCTGCACAACGGCGAACGGTGCATTTCTCTCTGGTTCAGGGGGCATCGCACCGCACCGCATCGCATCGCATCTAATCTTAGTGTATGCAAAAGATATATCTTAAGCCTTCTTGGCCTAAATTACACTCGCTTGTACACACAATTCGGGAGGAGATTTTGTTGTGGTCGGTCTAGGGTTTCGTTTTTGGCGAATCAGCTGCCGACCACTTTCCTGATAAACCCTAGGTCGATATAAGTCCGATATACAGAGGCGATGGACACCCCTGGTTCGAATCAATTGGATATCTTGGAAATTTATAGTCGTTACTGCGGTCAGGGCTCGATACTTTCGCTTTTTCCTTATAATTTTAATTTTCAGATCCTCGGTTACTTATTTCATCCTCTTTGTCGATCCATCAATTGCATAATTGGGGAATTTAATGGGAAAAGGTGTTGGATGACTTACTTCTGGCGTATTTTGTTTCATTTCTTGTCTATGATTTGGAATTCAACCATTGTCGAATGGAAAAGTGTGCATCATTCTAGGCGTGTACAATCGAGAGCGAGAAATTGTTGGTTTTACAGCGGGAAAGAAATGTAATAAGGGGACGTGTAGGATTTTATTTGAACAGATGGCAATAATTTCAGAATTAACCAATAATAATGTCGGTTGCTTCCGTGGAAGAAGCCACGACCAAGAATAATATTGATTATGCTTGATTGATTCGGCTTATGAATTGTCCATTTCAGGCATTACATCATCTAGGTATGCTTATGGAGAGGAGGGCTACAGCCCAGATGGTGGTGAATTGCAGAAAGGCACCAGAGAGGCGTTGAACCAACTCCTGAAATTGATGGAGTCGAGGATGCACGCAAGGTACTTCTGCGTAACCCCATGGAAGGGGTTTTCAAATGAGATTTGCAACATTGCTTCTTGTAACAGTAGCTTGAATTGGTATCATGGGTCCAATTAGATAATGATTCATTTTAGTCAACTTAACTTGCTCTGGCCAGGGTTGTAACAATTTTTGGTTACTGTTTCTGGAAACCCTTTTCCTGTTCAGAATTTTATTAGGATTGGATGAGGTGGTTAAGGGGAGATATTTTTGAAGTTGGAGGTAGTGTTTTGAGTATTTTCTTCGATTTTGTTAGTTCTTCTTTTTTTTGGGGGGGGGGACATTTTAGCCCAACTCAAACTAAATCAGAATATTTTCTCAGCCTTTTAACTATATAAATTAAAGCCACAAGATGCTTATTATTGTGGTTTGTGGAATCTCATGCTGGGAGGAAATGGAATTGACTAATCTTCTTTTGTACACGCATAATGAGGATGCAGAACAGCAGCTAAAAAATTGTGTGAAAGCTGAGTGCAACTCTTGACCAAGAGCCATCAAAAGGAAGGTGTTAAATATGCAAGGCTCCCTTTTTTGTGATTGTCAGGGGAGGACAATTTTTGTACACAGCCTCTTTTTTTGTTTTTGTTTTTTTCTCTTTCTTGAAGCAATGCAAGAAATATTTTATGATTAATTATTATCCTTTTAAAGGTAGTCAGAGGTGAAAGGCACTTCTTAAGGCACTATGACATCATATTGGCTGAGGTACTAGGTGCCCAAAAAACAGTCGCCTGTGTGAGTGAAGCGAGGTGCTTAAATTGACAATATATATTTAACATGAAAGATAATCATATAGTGTATATAAGCTTTATGTTCTATTTATGTTGCTTTATTCTTGAAAACTCGAAATATCTTGTTAAAGAATAGAATGTGATTTTCCATTTTGTTAAACCCAAAAAACAAGGTGACTTATTTGGAGTTCACAATCAAGTCCAGCTACTCCATCAAGTTTGATCCAAGGTTAAGTTGTTTTATTAGTGTTCCCAATTGGGTTAGTTGCATTCTGGTCTTGACCTACTGTGATTGCTGATATTGTTTTAGTCATAGTTGTACTTGCTGTAGAGTTTTTTGTTAAATTAACATTTTTTGGGGGTTTTTTTTACTAAACTAGCGTTGGATGTCATTTGAGCCTGGTGTCTTTTCCCACACTTGCAAAAATGCTAAGTGTTCGGGCAGCTGGGACCTGCCAGTGTAACTAGCGGATCAATTGTTGCCCAGACACTTAGCAAGTGTTTGCTTGGCTAGCCGGCAGGTCTCTCTTGGCCAAGGCTCAGATACCATTGATGCTACTTTTGTAGAAATGCCAAATCAGATGCTAGTTTTGGGAAAAAAATAAAAAATAATATTAATTTAATAAAAAATTCCTTGCATTAATGTTTTTGTCATTTGGTTTTCTAAGTGGTTTTTTTAAAAAAATATTCTGCTATTCCTGTAACAGGACGTTGATTTTCGATGAAATATTGAAGCTCATGTCAAGGCTAGACCTGATGGTGAGATATTAAATTATTTGTCTAGTGAAGAAGGTTTTTCTTGGTTTTTTTCTTTTTCTTTTCCTTTCACTAAGCATTGTTTCTTCATTTGAAGTGTATTTACAATTTTGAATTTCTTTTGTGTGCATCTTCTTTAGAGTTGCGATATGCAGTAATTATTGTGAATTTTCTTATAGGTAGACTTTTCAGAGTTTGCACGCTTCTATGATTTTGTGTTTTTCATTTGCCGTGAAAATGGTCAAAAGAACATAAGTAAGTATTATGATTTAGTTTTACAATTCAGACACATGGCTTATAGGTATTTAACTTCGACCACATCACACCCTATTTATTCTTGTTTCTTTTTCAAATCACTTTCAGCTGTAAGCAGGGCAGTGGCTAGTTGGAGACTAATATTAGCAGGGAGGTTTAGATTGTTGACACAATGGTGTGACTTTGTGGAGGTATGACGATATTAAGTCCATAAAATGGAATATGAAGCATAATTTTGCTGATATTACTGTGTTTCTATTTTTTTATGGTCAAGGTTAAAAAGGATCAAGTAACTCCTCATTTCTGTTTCCTACATGGTTCCTCATATTTTCAAATTTATTCCTCTGACAGACTGGTAGCATTCCTAAGGTCTAAAAATGGTCTTGCATTATCCTTGTGATCAGTAGTTTGTGTTTAGAAGTGTTTCCAGCCTTTTCTTCTCCAGGTTACTAGCATGCTACGGGGCAGGCGTGTTAGAATATTTTTACTTAATCACAAATCTGTAATAGGTCACTTCCTAATATGTGTCAGTGCTTATCCTCATTGGGTAAGGTGAAATTTTTTATTCATTTATATCTGTGACGGTATCATCTGTAAGGCCAACAAACACTCGTATCATCTGTAAGGCCAACAAACACTCAATGATAGTCGTCCAAATGTGTCATTATCTGATTAAAATTTTTGAAGAGTTAAGACACTTGTCAGGCATCTATAAGACATGAGACATGCGTCCGTTATTAACAAATTGATGAAAAACGATAGAAGTTTAAAGAAAAAATAATTGAAAATGTGAAAAAGTGATATTTTGGTGTATTGATATTGTATAGATGTCTGTATTTTGTTTAACTGATACAGGAATATTTTTATTCATGTATAGCATAAAATATATTTTTATATTTATTGTTCCTTGTCCTACTTTGCTTTTTGTACCCCATGGTACAACCTAATAAGTTTGGTTGCTTTATAGTGGCTCCCTTTTCCTGCAAGACAGTAAGAATGTTTAGGGATGTTTTGACCTTATGATTGATATATGAGGAAACACAGAGCATGTCCGGCTTTTTTTTTTTTGGAAATACTTTTGGGCCTCTTTTACCTGGGTTTCTGCAATATGGTTTAAGTAGGCATGCTTTGTCACCCAATGTTTTTCCCTTTTCCCCCTTTCTTTTTCCCTGGGAAGTAAGAATCAGCTATTAACCAATTTTATCAAAGTTGTAGAAAACAACTCATTTATGGAGTTTCTTTTAGAAAAATCAGCGGCATAACATCTCCGAAGACACGTGGAGGCAAGTTTTAGCATTCAGCCGATGTGTACATGAAAACCTGGAAGGATACGATCCTGAAGGTATGCAACTTATTCTTCAAGCCATACTTGTATAGGTCATGTTGAGGACCTAAATCTCTTAGTCTTCATCCCATAAAGTGTTGATAGTGTTGTCTGTGTGGCTTGGCTAATACATACTGTTGCTTAATTGCTTGACTGATTATGTCAATCTGTTGGGTCATATTTGATGTTTTTCCGCAAAAAAAATTGGTCAAGACAACAACAACAACAATGATCATAAGCCATTATTCAACATGCAATTTGTGTGCAAACAAATTTGGTCAACATATATGTTCCTGAATTTGAGATTTGTGTCTGCTGATCTACCCAGAGGGAGTACAAGGTTGCTTCTCCTTCAATATTTTGTTGGGAAGCAGGAAAAAGCACTGATATCATATCAGTGTTTTTCCACATTGTTGCTCAGCATTTTTTTCATGAATTAATCTTTTTTATTATTTCTTGCATGATGTTCTTTGATTTTAGTTAACTTTACATACCTTCTGTTGCTCATCAATGATTCCCGGCGTTGTATATTCTTAGAATACTGTGGGGGTGTGCAATATATGGTTTATATTGGGGACTAAAGAATAAATGCCATTTCAATTTCATATCATCTTTCAATTTAACAGTGATATTCAGAAGTACCACTTGTGGTGTAATCATTTGGTTTTTAGTGTTGGAAACCTTAACCGATATCTATTGTTTACTAGCTGGAACTTAAATGCCCCTTCCCTGTTGTTTCTACATGTCACATATTTTCCCACTTTATGCCACATGTTGAGTTTCTACTTGCCACCAAAAAGAAAAAAGAAAAGAAAAATGTTTTGAGTTTTTGTTTAGAAATTTGGTGTGTTTAAATGGCTGAGCTTACTGTATTAGCAAGCAAAGTATTAATGGTTTTATTCTTTTTTGGGGGGTTAACAGGGGCTTGGCCTGTTCTTATTGATGACTTTGTTGAGCACATGTATAGGTTTGTTTTCTATCCTCTGATTACTTGATCATAGATTTGTAAGGTTTTCTTTATGGTTGTTATTGTTAGTAGAATTGTTGTCAATACTGCTAATATCTTCTGGTTTTTGTGAGGAAGGTCCAAGTCATTGGTTTATGGGTGTGATCTCATGAGATATTTATCAAAATATTGAATAAATAATGTGTATAATTTGGAGATGTGTCAAAAACAGTAGTTTCATTTTGTTATGCATTCCAGTTTAGTTTATTTTTTGAAGAAACATGAAATCCAAACATATTGCATAATAACTTTGTTACTATTTTTTTCTACATTTTGAAAGCAAGAACTGAACAAGAAATAAATTTGATGTTTGGTTATTTTATTTAGTGATTAAATATGTTTAACGATTTAATTAATACTGATCATGTTGCCCTTAAACTACAAAAATTTGAACTTTTTTTTTTTTTTTCAATTTTCTTCTTTTCTAAACAAAACATAGATCTGGATTTAGTTAATGAGCTTTGACCAGCTGACCATTTCTTCTTCTCTCCACTGCATTCGAACCCAGATCAAAACTTCCAAATTCCATTTGTTTCTCCTACTTTTGAGAGTTAACATGGGGAAAAAGATGATGAGAAAAAGAAGAGACGAGAGACATGGAGAGGAGTAGAGAATAAATAGGGAAATGGAGATGGTGATAATAATAATAGTAGTAGAAGAAGAAGAAGAAGAAGATGAAGAAATGATAGGATGTCCACAGGGTGTTAAATGGAGTGAAAGGTGTCAAGGAAGCTGCCAAACATCTATAATGGAAAGGGAAACAAGAAGTCTGGCAGGATGTGACACACATAAATGAAATGAAAAATAGAATCAAAATTTAAGAGAACAGAGGAAGAGTGGGGCCATCAGAAGTATGATTTTTTGGGAAATGGCTGTCAAGAATGTGCACCATGTACAGAACCTTTAGTTTTGAGGATTTAATACAAGCCCCTTTATGTGTGCATTTAAAAGTGGAGTTGAGGACAATCTATTCTAAAATTAGTACTACCCTCTTAGGAAGAATTGAAAGGGGGTTGTCATGGAAATAGCAAAACGATGAGGAGTTAAAAGGTTCTTAATGCAAATAGATTCTAGAGTAAAGAGGTAAAGTGCAAGCAGAGAAAAAGAAAGCAGGAAAGAGAACAGGAGTGGAAAAATAATGGGTACATTATAGAGAAGCAGAGTCTACTAAAAAATCAGACTTCGTATACAGGATATGTTAAATTTAGTCCCTTCCTGAATTGTAATATTAGTATATTGTAGAATGAAAGAAAGAAAGAAACATCAAACCTTAAATCTCACTAGGTGGGGTCAGCTTTATTATAGAATTATAGCTCATCAATAATTTTGATTTATGAGCATATTTTTTCTAGTGCCAATGAAAGACAAGTGAAAAAATAATAAAAAATAGTTGCTGCTGAGAGAAATGCCTTAAGTTTGATTTGCTCTCTCTCTGCCTTGTCCTATTTATGGGGGTTCTCTTCCCTCATTTGGAAGATTTTGCAAGCCTTTTAATTCAACTTCGGAAGATGAGCCCGCTCAAGCTTCATGTATGGATGGAATAAATGTCACTATTTGGTACGTGCACAGAAGCTGTGTCCCGTGTCTTGATTATTGGCATTTGCTGTGTATTAACACTTGACAATGGCGTCATGTCACTAAATCATAGTATTATTGCGACTGTGTCATCAGATGTTAGAACATTATCAACCAATATGAATTCAGTTGCTTTTAAGGCACTTTCAAACTATTTGTTTCTCTTGGTGGTATGCATGATACATATGAAGTAATTTTTTTTTTGTTAAATTTTGCGCCAGAACTTCCGGAGCTACATGCTCTCTATTAATCTGAATGATAGAACTGTTAAAAGAACTGTGTACTTGGTTCCCCTAGAAATTTCTTATTATTTTTTCAAGTTTATTTTCAAGCATCTTCTCATAAATGAGATCAACACTGCTTCTGGGAACAGTAAAAATAACAAATGAGATTGATGCACCCGAAATTTTATTTTGTCCTGTACATTGCAGGACCATGGGATCCAACGATAATTCTAACGTATACTGCAACTGTGGTGATTCAGATGCCCAGCCATTTGAAGATCCTCTCCCTGGTATTCAGAGTTTCTGTAAACCATTTGCCTTGTTCCGATTGGATTCTCAAATATAAACCAGTCTCTTGACCCAACCACTTTGTGATTATATTGCAGGATTGAAATTTTTTCCAGGTCTGAAGAGGAAGTTGTGTGAGGACTTGCAGATAAATGAAGTGGAATCTGCATATAAATTTGGTGGCTCAAATGTCCTACAGACTCCTAAGAGAAGGCATATGTTTGTAGTCAAACCGGGGAACTGGAGGCAGAACCCACCGGGCAATGCATCAGATGACCACATGGAGATTGTGAAACACAATGGTCGGTTAGGTTGCTCGAAATCTCCGTGTGCTGTCGAAGGTTGTCTGTCCAGGGGCTTTGCGGGGCTATTGTCAGGTGGTTCTTTTTTGCGGTGCGATAGGGAAAGGAGTGCGTCCTATACATAGATCATCTGCCAAAATAACAAGCATAGAGAATACCTGCCATGAGCCCCCGTTGTTTACTTTGCTTGTGCTTCTAATTTGTTTTTTTCTTGTATGTGGGATGTCTTATTTATGGATTCATGCTTTCTCACCTCCTCCTCTTTTTTTTTTTTTTTTTAAACGAAATAACTAAATAGTGCTGTAGTTCCTGTTATTGCCCTCTGGCTCAGTCAAGTTTTGATAAATTAAACTGCAGTTTGTAATGGGTGGCCAGGTGATTGGGGGTTTGTCCAGTGTTTAGCTTATTGGGGGTGGACAAGGGTTTTTTTTTTTTTTTTTTTTTAATATTTTTTTGATTTTAGTGAGGTTTAATTATTGTTGTCATACACGTGTGTTGGGTGGGTGATAGGCAGAAATGAAAATTAGCACCATCCGTTGTAACCATGTAAAGTACTTCTGGGACTCACTGTAACCTCTATTGTATTACACTTCCAGTGTCAAAGCTGAACGGAAGAGCAGTACACGGTTGCGATCCTGCCATGATCGCTAAGATTTAAAGTGTTAAAGAATTATTATTATTATTATTATTACTACTACTACTACTATATATTTAACTATCTCGTAGAATCGACGAACCGAGTCCACCTGAGGCATTCATACACTTCTTAGTATTATTGCGTGGATAGACTCTTATTCATATATTCTCAGTTTTTTCTGTTCTAATTGTTGGCAATTAGAATGGATTTTGATGGCACAATGGACAAGGTCTGCTTGATCATCCTAGTAAGCCAGTATTTTACCGGGGTTCATGGATCCCTTTTTTGCCTTGGGGGACAGAATTGGTATTAGAGTTGAGATTTTAAATAATTATGAGTTAATTTTAATAAGGCTAAATTAAATTCTAAGAATTAGGAATGGGTCTAGAATTAGTTTTGGGAGATTTGGGTTTGGCTGCATTATCTTCGTTAAACCTATATGAATTTTCTGGCGAAAAAATTAAGTCAAAATGTTCCCCTGATTTTTTATTTTGGTATTCCCTGCAGATTTTGAAACGTCGACGTAAAAAGTTATGGACTATGTTATAAGTACTCTATTAGATATATCATAGATTACATAATATATCATAAATGATAAAAATATCTCTCGCGTTTCATCACTTCATCTCACTATGCCTCAATGTCTTGTGCCGTCTTATCGTATTGAGTGAGGATATTTTAATTATGCGTCTCACCATTCACGTCGTCTCATCATATTTTAAATATATAATATAATCTATGCTATAGTCACCAATAGCATTTTTCAGAAGTCATCAGCGAAAAACTTCGCCTGAAATTGGCAACCCCCCCAGAATTTTGTTTGAGAGCTTGATGTCCAACTGGGATATCATGCATTGCAGTACACATATATTAGGCTGCAGTTGGATTTTGCGGAAAAAAAGAAACAAATTCCAAATAAATAAATAAATGAAAATTTGCATTGCATTGCATGTCAAGAAGGTCAAAGAGATGCAAACATGGAGGCAGGACTCACGGAAATAAGGTGACAATTTCAGTTGATATCAGAATAGCAGCAAAGTTCCAAAGATACAATTTTACCAAGAAACAACTAGAAAATGCGGAAGATCACTCTACATGATCTCTCTATTGTCATAAGCAGAGCAAGAAACAACAGGAGAATTGTGACCGATCTTATTTCTGATACACTCCCATATATATAGTCACTGGACTAGAAAATGGATATAGAGGAGTTCAGCATGAATTACTAGGCTGGAGAAAACCAAGAAAGCAGCTTCTTGATTCATGTACATATATAAACCCAGCAATTACAATAGTTTCTTCTTTCCTTGGCAGGAGAACTCACCCAACCCAACATGTATTTACTCTGAAATAACAACCTATGCAGCTAGTGACACCAGAGACAGAATCATACATATTGGATGCTCACCATTGGTACTTAGCAGCTACAAGGACTTCTTCATATTTCTCAGCAGCATGGTCCCAGCTAAGGTCTTGCATCATTCCACGCCTCTGGATTCCTTCCCAACTCTTCTTATACTCCCTATATGTTAGCAAGCAGTTCCCCAATGCATGGATTAGCTTACCAGACTCAGCCCTATCAAATGTCCACCCAAACCCTGACTCATTATAAGGATCAAAAGGCTGCACAGTATCTCGGAGGCCACCCACAGCATGAACAACTGGAACAGTCCCATAGCTCATTGCGTAGAGCTGGTTCAGTCCACAAGGCTCAAATCTCGAAGGCATCAGTAGAATATCAGAACCAGCAGTTATCCGGTGAGCTGTCTTCACTGAGAATCCAACCCATCCTCGAATTTTGTCATTGTATTGAGCCTCGAATTGCCTGAGCATCTGTTCCAGGTCAGGCCTCCCTGTGCCCAACATGACCAATTGCACATCCTGGCCCATCAGCCAAGGAACTGCCTCTGCTATTAGATCAACACCTTTTTGGTGATCCAGCCTCCCTATGAAACCAATTAATGGGACATCATCACGAATAGGTAAACCAAGTTCTTTCTGTAATGCTTTCTTGCATTGTGCCTTGCCTTCCTGAAGGGTCTCTAGGGAATAGTTAGTGTAACCATCAGATTTTAGGTGAACATCAAACTGTGGGTTCCACTCTTTTGCATCGATGCCATTGACAATCCCCTTCAGTTTCCAGTCATTCTCATTAATTATCCCATGCAGACCCCAACCACCTTCAGGAGTTCTCAACTCCCAGGAATATCCGTGACTCACTGTAACAACACGATCTGCTGTCTTTAGACCAGCTGCAAAGATATTGAAGTGCTCACCTCCCACAGGATCATACATTTTAAAAAGGTCCAAGTAGTTTTCAGGAAGATGCACATAAGAAAAATCATCCACGGGACCACGACCCTGCATGCAACATGCAGATTATTTAAAGCAAAAAAATGAGGACAATGGATATATATGACAGTGGCTAAAAGAAAAAAATGGGTGTTATTTGATTTATTATACAGGACTAGTTTAACTTTCCAAAAGAAAGAAATTAATATATGCTTTACTGCATCCCCAGACATGTATTCATATTATCACTACTACAAAATCACGGATAATTGAGTAGAATTTTGAAGCAACCAGATAAAGATAATATGTCCATGAAATGAAAGTAGATTGACGTGAATGTTATATACAGACATTTTGTAGAGGACACGAGGTCAAGCAATTGGATGATATCTTATGACAAGTTTAGAACATAACTTCACGATCATTAACTATGCTTTTGATTCTTGTGTGGTAACTTGTGTCTTGGAACTGATAGATATTTATTGATGAAAACATCTTAAATGATAAAATGGTCAAGATTAGGGCATGGGAATAATGTATGGCTGGGAATCTTTGTTTTGAACGAACTTCATGTAAAAGCATCTCTCAGTTTGATCAAGAGAATATGGACAACACAAGCTATAAGAAAGATGACCAGGACATTCCTTCTGCCAGCCTTTTACAGGAGCATGATGAGAGAAATAGATGTCCCATCCTGTGAAATGTCTTAACAAGCCTGGCAAGCCAATAAAATAGCAACTCATCCTACTCAAGCACAGAATACAAAGGTAGAGCTAAAGACAAACAGTATGAGCACAAACAATTCCAACATACAGCATACTTACAATCCCTGATAATTATGTCCTAGTTTGTGCATGTGATCACCACACATAGTCAATTAAAGCTTAATGTTGGTGTTGGTGGTGGCGGCAGGGTGTGTGCATGTGTGGATCAATTTCAAACTGTCCATTTCATGCCTTTATCTCACCTTCAACCCACAGCATGTTCAAAAAGTTGCTTGGCTAGAGAAGGCCAACTCCATGTTCAGAATTTACTAGTATTACAATCAATCAAGGAATAGAGGAAACATACCTGGTGAGCTATATTATGAATCACAAGGATGGACCTCGTATATTTCATTAATCCATGATCACGATAATATGCCTTTAAATAAACTGGTAATAATGCAGTGTGCCAATCATTGGCAACAAAAACCAAATTTCCATCCCCATAGCAGACCCCTCCACATGGAACATACCAAGGAACCTGGAAGTCACCAATACTCATTTTATATAATATTTGCATTCATAGGAAAATACAAAGAATGCAGTAGAGAATAAAGCAATATAGACTGCATGTACATGGACATGGGTAAAATGCAGAGACAAAATAATACTAACACATTCATCTGTAAGTAGACATGAATATGGAGAAAACATGGTTATATAAATTATAGTGAGCTATTCATATGCGTTTTTGTGCATATTAAAATTAGTTTATCTGTTATCTAAATGTTTCCATCACAAATTGCAAAACAATGGAAATTGTATTTTATATCTGTAGAACCATATTCAAAGCTTTCTCACTGAATCTATGGTGTCAAAAATTGCCAGTTGAAAACTTTATGTTAGTCACACATGCTGCATTGCTTCAGAAATATGCCAAGCCAGAAGGTAGATAATTTGCAATCAAAGAATGTTGGCTAAGGGTCCAGTTAAGAGATTCACATCTTAAGTCATTGGTAGAATGGATGTTGAAATATTTGAGATAAACAAATTCCTTTCTAAACTAAGAGGCATCACATAATGATTAAAAACATTTGTAGGAGCATCTAGAAGTCCAGTCCCTAACATTTCTCAAATACAAGTGGCTCCCTTTAATGACTGAGCTACTTATATCTGGACTTGACTGAGTTTATTTTTTGTTTTTATTTGAGTTTTTCCTGTGCATGTGTAAAATAAACTATGACTAGCTGGTTCACTAGAAGCTAAAATGGATTTCTCTAAATTGGTGAACTACTTGTGCATAAGACTTGAGACATAAATATAGATATGCGTCTACCATGAGTAGTTGGGTACAGGCTAGGAAACTATGCATAAAACTCTCATCTATGTATAAAAAAGCATTCACACTAGTTTATAAACACAATTTTTGCACTAAATAGATGACACAAGTATTTAAAATCTTCAAATTAGTTGTATCTTTGTGCCTCAGACATGAGACTATTAAGTGTCATCTGAATTGATAGGGTCTTACAAACAATAAAGCCATATATAGACATGATTGACGAGCTAGAATTTACATAGCTGACCCCACTTTGTTGGGTTAAGGCTTGATATGTTGTTGTCGTGTCCATTGCAACCTAATTTAAGGACATACCTCAATAGCTGCTTTGCAAAACAAGACCATGCGTTTCAAAATATCCTGCAAAGTTAAGAAGGAAATGGCTGAAAATTAGGAACAGCCAATCCAACAGGATATCTGGGCATGTATCTGACTGTCAAAGATGCTAACTGTCTACCAAACAGAGAGTTAAGACAAGGTATGCATGGAACAACTCATCACAACAACTGTTATTTGATAGTAGGGATTTTTCATATGCTTAAATTGTGAGAAATTAGGCGAACAACAGAAAAAAAAGGACAAAGAAGTTACTAAAATTCTGAGAAAAAAAAAAAACCTGATGCAAAGTACCAATGACCAAAATGCATTAAGGCATATGAAGTGTGTATATAGAAATGAGAGTAAAAAAAAGTGGTCAGCTTATCCCTAAGATAGACTAACTAAAGATAACACAAGAAGATGAATCTTACCTCACGCTTTCCTCCATATATGTTATTTTCTATATGCCGAAACATAGGACTGTCAATAAAAACAAAATCTACACCATCAATAAAAGCTTGGAAGTATAACACCTCCAGATCCTGCAGATTTAGAGAATAAGGAAGCAATGAGTCTATGGCTATATGAATCATACACCAATAACAAACTAGTTACATCTATATATACTGCTACACTTGTTACCTGTCCGTCAACTTTATACATTTTCCTAACACCGGTATCTTGGGGTTCAGCATAATTACCATATCGAGGTGCCACAACCTAAGAGTTAAAAGAAAAAAATAATAAATACACAAGAATAACACTGTTAACATCTCAACAAAAAGATAATACTAATGTCCTTAATTGGTCCCAAAAATATTAATTGCTCCTTTAGCGACTAAAATGTTAAGTGCAGGCCTGTTAATATTCTTTATATCATTCCTGTCATTTTGATAAATGACAAAAAAAAATTCTTTTACTTTTTTCCATAAGAAAGAAATATGTAACTATTTATATAGCACATTCAACTTGACTAAACATAACGAATAAAGTAGACAAAATCTAGTTTAATTCAGCTCAGTTCAATCTCAAAGGCTGAAATTTCAAAATATAGGTTCTGCACATTAGCAACAACCAGTGTTCAATAAGGTACTTCAACATAAAGCCATGCTTATAAGAAGAAATTAAGTTACCATAACCCTGTGTCCACGCCGAGCCAGTGCCTTCGGTAAAGCTCCAGCAACATCACCAAGCCCACCTAAAGAACTGCTACGAGTCAGTGTCTTAATTAAATGCCAAACAGCACATATCAGTATGCATCTTTGCACAAAAACCCACAGACAGATATACATATGTAGACATGCCAACACAGAGAAAAAACAAAAATAAATGTAACAAATAAATAAAGGAACAGGGGTAAGAGAGACTAGATTCTGCAGAAGTATACACAGATATAAAGGGAGACTTTTAAGAAAGAGGCTCTTTCTAATTCTTGAAGAATGTGGGCAATTGGTTCTTCAATGGAGCACATAACTGGCATTCAAGCTCTTATTTTAGCAAGCCTTGACCATGGTTGTCATAGCTCGTTTTCAAACTAGTCTGAAGCCTATAGGTTTAATTGGAAATGTATCTATTGTTGATGGATCTTTTTTTATTTTCCCCATAATTTTATAATTAGCCTTTGTTGTTGTCGTCGTTTTTGTTAGTGGAAAAGTGCTTCTAGAGTTTATACGATTGTAACATCCCTTTAAAACTAAAAGAAAAGTTTTATTGCATGGCTAAACACCAGCTGTATTGTTAGGCACAAAATGTATTGACAGTTACATACCAATATATGTAAAATATTAATTTTTCTCCTAATCATCACATCTACAAAAGTCCTGATATTCCATGTTCCAATCCTTAATCTTTGATATTGGACTAACTTCTTTACTCACATATGTCCATGAAATTGTGAGAGCCCTTGCAAATTTAAAACTACATTTGAGCATCGGTGCAGCGCCTCATTGTCCATACATGCAAGTAGTGTAGTGTGTTGTAAGGGTTATATGCCCCAACAATTTTTCATTTGTCTAGAATTTGTGCTTGTTTAATCCAATGAGTTTTATACTGGTTGTGGGCTACCTAACACAACTCCTATCCCTATCCAAGCTTGGGTCCTAACAAGTAAAATGGTTTAGACATGTGAGAAGACAACCAATAAATGCTCTTGTGAATAGAGAACATGGATTGGAAAAAATTTGTAGTAAGAGAGATCACGAGAGACCCCCCCCCCAAAAAAAAAATAGTGAAAAATCTTAGACATGACATGAGAAATAATGATCTTATAGAAAATACAATCACCAATAAAGATCATTGGTAAGCTATAACTTATGTAATTGACCCCACCTACCAAGATTAAAGCTTGGTGTGTGTCTTTGTTTTTTCTTTTGAGTTTTATTATCATGCATGGTCTAATGCTTAGCAAACCAAGAAAATAAATTATTATTGTTATTATCATTACTCTTTTAGAAAGTAAAAAGATAATTGGATAATGAAGGACAGCATGCAAGGAAGAAGCTAGTAGAATTTCAATCCATGCCATATCTAATATAAAAGGAGTTGCAAATCTGCACACAATTACCTTAGACAAGGGATGCACCAATTTGGGGCTTTCAAGAAAAAGCATAAGAAAAGAAAACATCTATTTACCAATTTCATTTTGTTTGATGTTGGTCTTGTTTGCTTCCTCCATTTTTTGCTCTCTCTTCTTTTGCTTCCATTTTCCCATCCACCTAGTACAATACTTCACAAGGCATTTTTACTACTTGGTGATGCAGCTCAATTTCTAGTCATCTCTAAGAGAATTTGAGGAAGATTAAATTAAATTATATCCTCATGTTAAGTCTTTTTGTGTTTTGAGAGGAGAAAAGTTTTCAGATAATTTTTATTCACAATGAGGTGTATATATATATACACACACACCAATCTACAAGGGACAACCATGGGACAACATATCTTTCTAATATATATGCACAACACTCTCCAGCATATATATATATATATTATATATGTACAACACCAGTTCTAACACTTCTCCTCAAGTAAGAGCATATATATTATATGTGCCTAACTTGGTACAAATGTAGGCAAGTCGTAGACCCCATAATGCTTTGGTAAGAAGATCAACCAGCTAGTCATTAGAGCCAACAAATGAGGTATTAATCTCTTTAGAAATCAACTTCTGTCTCACAAAAATGACAGCCTATCTCTATATGTTTGGTCCATTCATGAAAAACTAGATTAGAGACAATATGAAGAGCCTGTCTGATTATCACAAATAAGATGCAAAGGCCCTGAATCTCCAAATTTTAGCTTCTTAAGAAGTTGTTTGAGCCAAATCAACTCATATGTGACTAAAGCCATGGCCAGACATTCCACTTTTGCGATAGATCTAGTCACAACACTTTGTTTCTTCCTCTTCCAAGATACCAAATTTCCTCTAACCAGGATACAATAACCCGAGGTAGAGTGCCTATCTGTAGGACAACTAGCCCAATCTGCATCAGTATATCCAACAACCTGCTTATGTCACTTGTTCTCAAATAACAAGCCTTTACCAGGAGCACTTTTAATGTATCTCAAGATACGCACTAAAGCATGCTAGTGACTATCACAAGGGGAGTCCAAGAATTGACTTACCACAGTAACAACAAAAGAGATGTATGGCCGTGTAATGGTGAGGTAATTAAGCTTCTCAACCAATCTTCTATACCACCAAGGATCCTCCAATGGCTTCCCCTGTCCTGGTACAAACTTAACATTAGGATTCATAGAAGTATTTATAGGCCGGAAATCAAGCATACCAGTCTCTACCAAAATATCCAAGGCATACTTCCTTTGAGATATGCACACACCATGGGCAGATTGAGCTACCTCAATGCCAAGAAAATACTTCAACGAGCCCAAATCCTTAGTTTGAAAATGAGAATGCCAATGAGTCTTCAACTGCTCAATACCAACCTCATCATCTCTTGTAATAACAATGTCATCTACATACACCACCAATAATATGACTCTACTAGGAGAATGTCGATAGAAAACAAAATGATTAGCTTCACTTCTACTCATATCAAAAGACTTGATGACAGAACTAAAGCAACCAAACCAACACCGAGGAGATTGCTTTAGGCCATATAAGGACTTCTTCAGGCAACATACCAATCCAGACTCTCCCTAAGCAACAAACTTGGGAGGTTGCTCCATATACACTTCCTCTTGAAGGTTGCTATGAAGAAAAGCATTTTTAATATCCAATTGATAAAGAGGCCACTGCTAAATAGCGACCATAGCAAGAAAAACACGAACAAAAGCAATCTTAGCCTCAGTGTCAATACTGGAGGAATTGACAAAGGCAGTAGCAGAATTCTGAGAGGGAATTCTGAGACAACGAGAGAGAGAGAGAGAGAGAGAGAGAATCATAATCTTTTCTCAATCATATCTTGGGGCATAGCCCCTTTACATATTTATAGTAGGTTAAGGGCCCTTCTAGAAGTTACTCCTACTTAGCACAGCCGGTAACAACTTTGGTACACCTCGATATAGCTTATCAAAATTTCGGGTATGGACCAAACTACCCCTAGGAATGTGACACATGGGAGAGAATGTATCACCATAATCCAGGCCAAAAATTTGAGTATAACCCTTAGCAACAAACTGAGCCTTCATACGATTAGTAGAGCCATCTAGACCAACCTTAACAGTAAACACCCACTAACAATCAACAGTAGACTTCCTCGGAGGGAGACGAACTGGATCTCACGTCTCATTAGCTAGCAAGGCAGACATCTCCTCATCCATAGCATGTTGCCACCAAGGGTGAGAAAGAGCTTCGACATCTGTCTTAAGAATAGAAACAAAAGAGAGAGCAAATACAAAAGTAGAATAAACAGGTGACAAATTGTGATAGCTCACAAAAGTATAAATGGGATGAGAATTTCGAGTGGAACGTGTACCACAGCGAACAGGAGCTTAGGCAGAGTCGAAGGGAGATGGAATAATGGCACCAGCTGGAGGAAGACACGAGTCTGAAGGAATATCATCATCAGCAATAGGAGGAGCTGGAGCTGAAGGCACTGATGGAGACTTAGAACGACATCGATAAGTTTGAAGAGGAACAAGAATAGGTACTAGGACCAGAGGAGGAAAAAAAGGGATAGAAAGAACCTCATGAAGGGAGGAATACCCATCAAACGAAGAAGAGAAAAAAAGTGTAGACTTAAAGAATGTGACATCAGAAGAGAGAGTATCTACCAAGTTAAGGGAAATAACACTTGTATCCCTTCTGATAACAAGAGTGGCCTAGAAACACACACTTGATCGAGCGAGGAGACAATCTATCACAACCAAGGGAAAGAAGATGGACAAAACAAGTTGATCCAAAGACATGAGGGGGGATAGGATAGATGGGATCATAAGGAAAAAGTAAAGTATGTGGAATGGCCCCATTCAAAATAGTGGATGGCATTGAGTTGATCAGATAACCAAAAGTGAGAAGCAACCTCCCAAAAAACAATAGAAACATGCATGTAAAGGAGAAGCGTCCGAGTAATCTCAATGAGATGATGATTTTTATGTTCAACCACCCCATTTTGTTGCGGAATATAAGGACAAGAACTTATGAACAATACTCCGAGATGAGAGAAAAACCTGAAATGCATGAGAACAAAATTCCTTGGCATTATCACTGCGAATGATCCGAATGGCACGACCAAATTGAGTAGAAATTTCATTATAAAAGGAAGTGAATAAAGATTGCAATTCAATACAATCTTTCATTAATTAAAGCCAAGTACAACTACAATGATCATCAATGAATGTAACAAAATAGGAGAAACCTTGTTTAGACCTGACTCTACTAGGACCCCAAATGTTAGAATGTACAAGATCAAAAGGAGCATCAGCTCGTTTATTAAGACGACTAGAATAAGAACGAACATGTTTTCCTAACTAACAAGACTTGCATTCTAGAACAGTTAATAGAGACAGTGAAAGTATCATTTGTCGAGTAGATAAATGAGGATGACCAAGCCAAGAATTAAACTGAAGAGGAGATGCCCCTGTAGTAGCACAAGCAGATGCCATAGATAACGGTAGGGCAAGATGGTAAAGTCCCTCAAACTCACGTCTGGTGCCAATAATCTGTCCCGTACCTCGATCCTACACAAGAACAGAATCAAAATCAAAGATGACACGACAATTCAAAGAATAAGTGAGACGACTGAGACTATATGGGCAACTAGGAACATGTAAAACAAAATTAAGAGAAATAGACAGAAGAGGATCAACCCTATTGATACCATGAAAAAGGTTTTAGACCCATCAGCCATAGTGATAGGAGGAAGGGAAGCAGAGGAATCAAAATGAGAGAATACAGATTTATTACCAGAAATATGGTCTGAAGCAGCAGAATCAAGAATCCAAGGACTAAGTTGAGCATGAATAAGACATATATGAGGAGTACCAGTGGGTGACTGAGCAGAAAAAAGAGATCCTTGGGCAATAGAAGCTACGGGGGATGAGGCCTACCAAGTTGCTTGAAACTGACGATACTCAACCAACTCCTCAACAGCGATTGTATATGTAAAAGCTAGCACCCTCAAGAATTGCAACATTAGCCTTGGGAGGGCAACCATGGAGTGCATAACATGTATCCTTATAATGACCAGGGTGACGATGGTAATTACAATAAAGGCGCTTACAGTTGCAGCCACGCCCAACACCTCTACCACGACCATCTCTAGGTCAAATCTCAGAGGAAGATCCAAGAGTTTGAGAAGCAAGTATAGATTGCTCTCCAATTGAAACCTCAAAAAATGTTTGTGTACTACGAAGGATCTGGGCAAACACCTCTTCCATGGTAGGTATAGTGAGACTACTCAAGATTTGAGTGCAAACACTCTCCATATCAAGCCCAAGGCCTACGAGGGTAAGCACCATAAACAACTTTGTCTCTTTGATTCTTCTGCTCAGTGAGATTGGCTATAACAAGGAGCGTAACATTAAAATCTGTCACAGTAGATTAAATACGACCCAAGTAATTAGGCACATCTGAGTCCCCCTTCTGAATACAGAATAAATTACTAATAATATCGTATAAACGCACAATATCATTAGTATATAGCTATTGAGCATGAGACCAACTATTGAAAGAATTCTCATAGACATGAAATAAGGAGATTAAATCAACATCTATTGACTACACAACAATGTAACCAATTGTGCATCTATGCAATCCCATACAATCCTATCTGCTTCAGCGATGTCACAAAGCTTCATAGTCAAATGGTCACTAACACCATGCCCGCAAAACCACATTCAAACAAATGCTAACCGTGACATATAATTCTTACCATTCAATTTTTCAGTGGTAATGGCTGTAATACTAGAAAAAGACGATACAGGTACAAGAACGGTCATAGTCAAAGAGGAACTCACCACTCTAGGATTTGAAGAGGCCATAGCACAAAACCAAAGCCCAACCAACAATTGCACAACCCCAATTTGAATCAAAATCTTACAAACCAAAGCATTGTGAACCAGATCTAAACCTGATGACCCAAAACAAATCTGAAGCTGCTGCAAACCAAATTTGAAACTGCAAAACCCAGATTTGAAACTAGATGGCGCTGCAAACCAGATCTAAAACTATAAAGCCCAAAGCTGGTTCAAGTGGCTAACGATGACGGAAGTGGTCGATGGTGACAGAAGGAGAAATGGCAGTGACAATAGATCGAAATAGGATCTCGTCGAGTTCACCAAGAGAGATCTGAGAGACTTGAGAATTGTAAGATGAGGGTCGTCTGGAAAAGAGAGAGAGATCTGAGAGTCACCGATTGAGGAGAAAGACGCGCACCAAATCTGAGAGATGCGACTACAGATGCGCGAGATGTCACCAGGAATCAAGTCAGCTGGAGAGATGTACGAGACCAATGTTGGGCAGTGGTAGCTGACAGAGTAACCGGTGGTAGTGGCGGCAATGACGGCGGCAGCTGGAACTAGGGTTAGGGTTTGTCAAGTGGCTCTGATACCATATTGCTTTGAGAGGAGAAAAGTTTTCAGGTAATTTTTATTCACAACGAGGCATACACACACACACTAATCTACAAGGTACAACTATGAGACAACATATCTTTCTAATATATATGTACAACACTCTCCAGCATATATATTATATATGTACAACACCAATTCTAACGAGTCTAAATGTAAGTCTACTTGAGAATATGGAGTTCAGGCAAGCACAGCCTGTTAGACTCTGCTTTACACTAAAGAAAAGATGAATGACTTATTCCACCAACATATTTTGGTACTACCTCTCAAGTCAACTTCATATATAACTCAACTAAATGACACATAACAGAGAAATTTCTTAGTTCAAATGCTAGCTATAGTGGTCATTAGCTGTCTCTTTTGTATGATTTTAGTTACTACAACATGAATGTGAACAGGGTGTACTAAGATTTTATCTACAACTGTTTTTCTATAGGTGAACAGAATTTTACAGCAGTAAAACACGGCCAAGTTATTGCACAAGTATGTTCACAACTAAAAATTCAGACGTATCCCAAAGAAAATCTCTCACATTTAATGGGGTAAAATTCTTGGATTATTCATTGCCATTAAGATTCTGGCTAATTACCTGTTTTCGACCAAGGAGCACATTCTGCAGCTACTAATATCACATTCATAACATTGGCCCCAGCCAAAGGAGGGGGCTTCTCGTCTTCACTCATAGGCATATCTGTTTCATCATTCACATCCTTTAAACTTGATTCTTGCAAATCTTCATCCTCTTCATCTTTTAGAGTAGATGTTGTAGATGAAAGAAAGGAAGGCAGCTCATCAGACCAAACTGTTTCTGAAGTTCTGTCTTTAAACTGTCTGTGGGAATCCACATCCAGTGATGTTCTTCCATGAGACACATTCTTTTCAGGTTGTTTTGTAACTTCACTAGTACCAGGAGGTAGGGTTAACCGTGAATCATTTACTGTCAAGTTAACCTTGCTGCTAGATAAAACAGTACCAGCATAATCCTCATTAGCATCCTCACTGGCATCTGAAGGAGTATCTTCACCTGGAAAAGAGCTCATCCTCTCTTTGTAAGGAACCTCACCACTTTCAGGTTCAATAGTACTACTTCTGATAGATGAAACTAGTTTCCTTCTTTCAGCAATCTGCAATGGGATAGGGATGTTTAAGTGCATTATTTCAACACTACATGAAGAGCAAACAGATAAGATGACAAAACAATAATGCCTGAGAATGAGATGTAAAATTTTGATTCCCTGATTAATTATGGAAATAAACTGTCTCTCTCTCTCTCTCTCTCTCTCTCTCTCTCTCTCAAGGACACCTAGTGGCTTAGGCCAGACCTGAACTGAACTTTTGTTAGAATGCACAATATTCAAGCCCCACCACAACATCATATATATTTCCATCTTTACTAAACTTATTTTTCATAGATTCAATTTTCTACCTGCTCAACATGAAATATTAGGATTCTAAAATACTTGATCACTCAAGCTTGGCATTCATGTTTTTTTCCCTCATCCATCAAGACAATATCATTTAAAAATAACATATACCAGGACACCATTATTAGAACAATCTGATAAAGGTTTAGGGCAAATTCTAAATTTAATCCAACTGTAACCAAAAAAATACTTGGAATCATCTTCTTTTGAGTCTTAAGACACTTTTTTGCTTTATAGTGCAAAGGCCTTAGTATCATCTTCTTTAAAAGTCTTAAGATATTTTTTTGCTCTAGGCAATTCAACATAGCCTCCACCTTCCTTGGGTCAGTACTGACCCCTTCCCCCGATATTAAGTGCCCCAAGTATTCTACCTGGTTCTGACCAAATGCACACTTAGACCTTTTGATGAAAATCGGTTGCTTCTAAGGACCTCAAAGGTGGTTCTTAAGTGGTCCAAAGTTGGGCTATAGACAAGGATATCGTCAAAGAACACAAGTATGAATTTTTTTAGGTAGGGCTCAAATATTTGGTTCATTAGGGACTAAAAGGTGGTCGGGGCATTGGTGAGCCCAAAGGGCATCACCAAGAACTCAAAATGGCCATGGTGGGTTCGAAGGTAATTTTGTGGATATCCTCAGGCTTCATCCTAATTTGATGGTAACCCAAGCGCAAGTCAAGTTTGGAAAAGAATTTGGCTTGGTGTAACTCATCCATTAGGTCTTCCACAAGGGGTATGGGGAATTTATCCTTAATGGTCAAGGTGTTAAGTTGGCGATAATCTACACAAAAAGGCCAAAAATCATCATTTTCTTTACCAAAAGGATTGGGGAAGCAAAAGGACTTTGGCTTGGTCTAATAAATGATTGGTTCAACATTTATTTCACCATTCTTTCAATTTCAGTTTTTTGAACAGGGGCATAATGGTAGGATCTAATATTGATTGGCTCAACATTTGGTTTTAGGTTAATGGTCCAAGACACAACTAGGAGGAAGGGTATTTGGTTTCACAAAAAGGTCCTTAAATTCTACCGATAATTCATCAATAAGGGGAAGCATGTATACCTGGTCAGGACCACCTTGCTGGTAGCTAATAGTTAATTGTAGCTCCCCAAGCTCTTCTCCATTAGGCCTCTCTTCTACTTCCACAATAGAAAATAGTTGTGTGAGTTGACTCCACTTGCTTTTAAGGACCCTTTGCAGCTTCTTACCAGTAATCATCTTGCAAGAAGTAGTCTCCTTCCCACTTGTAAGAGTCATTCTTCTACCCCCATTTTCAAAGGACACTTCCATCAGGTTGAAGTCAAAGCTTATGGGGCTCACCCCCTTCATCCAATCTACCCCTAAAACAACATCACACCCCCCTAGTTGGAGTAGCTTGAGATCTGCCTCAAATTTCTCTTCTTGCATTTCCCACATGAATCCAAGGCAAGCCAAGTTACTCAATACTCGGTTTCCATTAGCAACAGTTACACTCATAGGCAGTGTGCCTATGAGTGGACACCTGCGTTTCTTGGCAATGCTCTCATTGAGGAAGCCATGTATGCTTCCACTATCAATAAGAATTGACAAACTGCCCTCCTTCACCATGCCCTCAACCTTGATTATCTTGTTATTGGTGATTCCTTTGAGTGCATGGTGAGATATCTCTCCATTGTCCTCTCCTCCAGCTTCTCTAAACCCTTCTACCTCTTCTCATTCTTCCTCTTCTAGTCCTTCTAACAGTAACAACTAGCGTTTGCATTAGTGCCCAAGATAGTATTTATCCCCGCATTTGTAACACACACCGAGTTACCTCTTGGTTTCATTAGGCCTTCCCCCCGAATATGGACCTCCAAAATTTCTTCTCCCTGCATTTCCCTTGATCGATTCTCTATTGAACCCTTTGCTACTACCCCATTGCCGCCAATTTCCCATGGAGACAACCTTTTGTTGTTGCCTCTATTTTTTCATCAAGGCCTCAACTACCAACTCCTGCAATTTGGCACTCTCAGCTGCTTGCTCCACTATTCGTGGCCTTATCATCTTCACCATAGGCCTCAAATCCTCATTAAGGCCGCTAAGGAAGCTAGAAACAAAACATGCTTCCAACAAGTGAGGGTCATGGTTGCTCATTAATAACCTCAACTCTTTGAACCTTCTCAAGTATGACCCAACGTCCCCAACTTGCCTTAACTTATTGAACACTTCTATGGTATCTAACATGCTCCTTTCTCCGAATCTCTCACATAGCTTTTCAATAAATTCCCCCCATATATAATTCCCCCTCATTTAGGTCCATCCTTGGAACCATGCAGCCATCATGTCATCAAAGTAGGCAGCAGCCAAAGCTACCCTTTTCTCGTCTGATACATTATATCATTCAAACAATCGTTGACACTTCCTAACCCACCATCTGGGATTAGTTCCTTCAAACACGGGTATTTCCATCTGTGGCATGAGGAACCCCGGCTGAGGTGGGTTAACCCAGTCTTCCCAACCCCTTCTTGTCATCGTTTCGACCTCATCCTCCTGCTCTACTTCAATTTCAGATGTCCCATTTCCTTGGTTCACCCTTTCATTATGTAAAATCGGTTCTGTTCTAGTTTTAGGGGGAAAGTCAAGGGCCATTCTTACCTGATTTTATTGGGTAAACATCAACATGAACTGTTGAAGTTGGTTTCTCATCTCCTCCCTCATCTGGTTGATGTCTTCTCTCATCTAATTTAATCCACCATCGAGCCTCCGTTCCAATCCCCCTATTGCATCATAGTTCTTCTCGAAGCCTCATTCCAATCGGTCCACCCGATTTTGGAACTCCCCCATGGCCAAATTAACTTGCTGGAGTTGTGACTCCATATTCTTCATGCGAGTCCCTTCGGCCATCTCTCTCGTCCTTGATAAGCTTCTTACTGGGATCGAAGCTAGGATACCAACTGTCACAATTATGCTGTGACAATAGCAACTCTTCTAATTCAGTGTGAATTAGAAGGGGTTGTTGAAGAACAGTGAAGAAGAATGGGAAAGATTGAAGAAGAGAATAAGAGAGAAAGAGAGAAGTTTTAGAGAGAGTAAGAAATCAGATTCTTGATTGATTTTCGATAACCACTTATAGGAGGAGCCCAAAGCTTATATAGTTTGCTCTAGGGTGCTGCCACAGCATATCACCTCTCCTATAACCAACTATTTTGTCCTATTCTAGTCACCTTTACACCTGGTTGTACTATCTAACTGTTAGCAAATGAGTTGATTTGTCCTGATATTATTTCTTTTCTTGGTTATATTATTTCCTTTTCTTGGTTGATTGATTGTAAATTGTAATCTTTTATTTGATTGTAAATTGTAGATTAGAATCTTTTATTTTAAGCAGCTTCCTAATTTGTTTAAGGAAGATTGCTAAGTTAGAGAGTTGCCTAACTCATTTAGGCTAACTTAGGAAGGTATCCAACTTAGGAGATATCCTAAACTTGGCAACCTCTCTGTATATATCTTGTGTTCGGTTTTGTTATGTAGATTAGATTGGAAGTTTTTCCTAGGTCTTTTGACATGGTATCAGAGCCATAGGGTTTCGGTGATTGTTTGTAGCCGAGATACCTTGATCCATTTTTCCTTCCAACCATAGTATGGGCGACGTTGGAGAATCGGAAGGTACGACCGAAGTCACAGCCACAGGTGCTGTTACGGGGGGATCCAGCCATGGGATAAGTACTGGAGGAGAGCTTCCGATTATTCAAGCGGCTTATAGGTTGAGCGGAAAAAATTATCTCAAGTGGTCTCAATTAATCAAGACCTTCTTGAAAGGCAAGGGAAAATTGAGCCACTTGGAGGGAACCGGGCCTCAAAAGGAGGATCCCACGTACGCTGCATGGGATGAAGAAGACTCATTAATCATGTCATGGCTTTGGAGTGCTATGAATCCAAAGATTAGCGATACCGTAATGTTTCTAACTACGGCTAAGGAGATATGGGATGCTATGAGGACTACCTACTCCAAAATCAATGATGCTGCACAGATTTATGAAATTAGAACAAAAGTGGCAGCAACAAAACAAGGCAACCGATCTGTTACTGAGTACTCTAATCTGTTGCAGATTTTGTGGCAAGAATTGGATCACTATCAGTGCATCCAGATGAAGTGCAGCGAGGATGCAGTCATTCAAAAGAGATTTGTGGAGAAAGAACGGATCTATGACTTCTTAGCTGGGCTAAACTTGGAGTATGATGCTGTTAGGATCCAAATCCTAGGTAAATCTGACCTACCTTCTTTAAATGAAGTTATTGCTATTATTCGAGGGGAAGAAGGTAGGAGAGGAGTGATGTTAGAGAATCCACAGTTAGAGGGATCAGCATTACTCACTATAAAGGGGGCTGGTCGTGGAAGGTGGATTAAAGAAGATAGAAGACAGGTGGATTCAAATGGAAGTACCACAGATAGAGATAATTTGTGGTGCACTTTTTGCAAAAAACCGAGGCACACAGTTGATAAATGCTGGAAGCTCCATGGAAAACCAATTAGAGGAGGACAACATCCACAATCTAAGCCTAATGGGCAGTCATATATGGCTAACAGTCAGCTGGGATCGGGAGAGATCAATGGCCGACAACAAGTGGAAGGCAAAGGCATTGAACAAGCTGAGTTTATGGGGCTGAAACAAGAAGAAATTGAGAAGTTGAGGACCCTATTAGGCTCACTTGAGAAGGAACTAGGAGCAAGTTCTTCAAATCTTGCTCTCACAGGTATTACTCTCAATTCTTCCAGCTTAAAAGTTTCAGATTTAAGTTTTAAACCAGATTGGGTTCTCAACACTGGTGCCACCGACCATATGACCTATTCCTCCCAAAAATTCCTATCCTATAAGCCTTGTCCAAGCACCAAAAAGATTGTTCTGGCTGATGGATCCCTAACTACTGTTGCTGGAATAGGGGACATCAGTGTGAACAATCATTTGATCCTAAGAGATGTTCTTCATGTTCCTAAACTTTACACCAACCTCATCTCTATTAAAAAACTGACTCAAGATGCTAATTGCCTTGCTATCTTCTCTCCAACCTCTTGTGAATTTCAGGAAAGGGACTCGAGGAAGATGATTGGGCATGCTAAGGTGAAAGAGGGGCTATACTATCTTGAAGGATTTAGTAAACTGAAATATGTTCCTCCTATGTCTTTTTTAGCTAAATCCAATAAGGATACCCTATGGCTTCATCATTTTCGCTTAGGGCATCCATCATTTGTGGTTCTTCAATCTATGTATCCCTCTTTGTTCAAGGGATTAGATAGTAGGGAATTTCAATGTGATATTTGTCAATTTGCTAAGCATAAAAGAGCTTCATTTCCTCTTAATAATACTCGAAGTGTTCTTCCTTTCAATTTAATTCATAGTGACATATGGGGTCCTTCTCCTATCCCTAACATTTCGGGTGCAAGGTGGTTTGTGTTATTTGTTGATGATTGTACCCGTGTAATGTGGTCATACCTTCTTAAAAACAAATCAGATGTTTGTTCCATTTTTCAAAATTTCTACACCATGATTAAAAACCAATTTGGTGTTGAAATTAAAAGAGTGAGAACCGACAATGCCAAGGATTTTTTCAATCAAACTCTCTCCCATTTCTTTCAAGAGAGAGGTGTGATCCATGAATCATCATGTGTTTATACTCCTCAGCAAAATGGGCTAGCTGAGAGGAAGAATGGTCACTTATTAACCGTTACAAGAGCATTGTTGTTTCATAATAATGTGCCTAAACACTATTGGGGAGAGACTGTTCTAACTGCAGCTTATCTTATCAATAGGCTTCCTTCAAGAAACCTTGGTCTCAAAAGTCCAATTCAGCTTCTTACTCAAGGATTTCCAAACTTTGTTCCCACAGATTTGTGTCCTAAAGTGTTTGGCAGCTTAGTTTTTATTCATAACCATTCTCCTCATAGGGGAAAATTGGATCCTAGGGCCCTCAAATGTGTCTTTGTTGGCTATTCTCCTACTCAAAAGGGTTATAAATGTTTCCATCCTCCATCCAAAAAATTCTTTGTCTCAGCTGATGTTAAATTTGTGAAAGATCAGTCATATTTCCAGAATTTCTACACTCATGGGGAGACTGATTTCTTAGGTGGAAATGCAAAGGAGTTATATCTTCCTACTCTTCCATGTTCCTCTTCAACTTGTCCTAGATGTTCCTCCACTCTTTCAGCTTGTCCTAATCCTCAGGATTGTGCTAATACTGATGTAAGAGAAACTATTCAGTCACATCCTAAACCATTGAAAGTGTATACAAGAAAAAAAGCCCCAGAACTTCCATCTAAGCATGCTGAATTATCTAACTTAAGTCCTGATCAGTGCAGTCCAGCATCTGACTCCCACCAGAATTCTATTTCATCTTCTCCTAAAGCTAAACCTACTTCACCAGCATCTCTTCCAGTTGACCATCAGCCATCTACACTCAATTTAGATGATCTAGATGTCCCAATTGCCCTAAGGAAGGGAACCCGAGCCTGCACCCAGCATCCATTACACTTGTTTCTCAGTTATTCTAATCTGTCCCCAGCTTACAAGGCCTTCTTAACCAATGTCTCTTCCATACCAATTCCAAAAAACCTATCTGAAGCTTTAAGCAGTGAGAATTGGAAGGAAGCCATGAGAGTTGAGATGAATGCTCTTGAAAAGAACCATACTTGGAATCTGGTAGAACTTCCTAAAGGCAAGAAACCAGTGGGATGTAGATGGGTTTTCACTGTCAAATACAAATTAGATGGCTCTCTAGAAAGGTACAAAGCTAGGTTGGTGGCCAAAGGTTATACCCAAACATATGGCGTGGATTATCTTGAAACATTTGCTCCGGTGGCCAAAATGAACACGGTTCGGGTTCTATTATCATTGGCAGCCACTTCAAACTGGCCTTTGTATCAATATGATGTTAAAAATGCATTTTTACATGGTGACTTAGAGGAAGAGATTTACATGGAGGTTCCTCCTGGATTTGGGTTTCCTAATCAAGGAAAAAACTTAGCATGCCGCTTGAACAAAGCTCTCTATGGACTGAAACAGTCACCAAGAGCTTGGTTTGGGAGATTTGCCAAAGTAATGTTGGGTTTGGGCTATAAGCAAAGTCAAGGGGATCACACATTGTTTATCCACCACTCTCCAACTGGTAAACTAACTGCTTTGCTAGTGTATGTGGATGATATAATTGTGACAGGTGATGATCAAGATGGAATTGTAGCCTTGAAGGAGTGTTTGACTCAAGAATTTGAAATAAAGGAGCTTGGGAACCTAAAGTATTTTTTGGGCATTGAAGTGGCTAGGTCTAAGAAAGGTATTTTCATTTCTCAACATAAATATGTGTTAGATCTCTTGCAAGAAACCGGTATGCTAGGCTGCAGGGTTCTTGATACTCCAATTGAGCAAAATCATCGAATTGGTGAAGACATGGAGGGAGGTGCTGTTGATAAAGAGTCTTACCAACGGTTAGTAAGAAGGCTAATCTATCTCTCTCATACTCGGCCGGATATTGCATATGCTGTGGGAGTAGTAAGTCAATTTATGCATAGTCCAAAGGAGGGTCATCTTAAAGCTGTGCATCGTATTCTTCATTACCTTAAGAGTGCTCCTGGTAAAGGTATTTTATTTAAGACGGGTGGCCCTATGTCTTTGGAAGCCTATACGGATGCCGACTATGCTGGTTCCCTTGTTGATAGGCGGTCCACCTCCGGTTATTGCACATTTCTAGGTGGCAATCTTGTTACTTGGCGTAGTAAGAAACAAAATGTGGTGGCAAGGTCTAGTGCTGAAGCTGAGTTTCGATCTATGGCATTGGGAATTTGTCAGTTATTATGGCTCAAGATTATTTTAGATGACTTACAGATTCGGTGGACAGCTCCTATGAGATTATATTGTGACAACAAATCAGCCATTAACATTGCTCACAACCCGGTTCAACATGATAGGACTAAACATGTTGAGGTGGATCGACACTTCATTAAAGAGAAGCTTGACAATGGCTTAATTTGCACTCCTTTCATTCCTACTGGTGGACAGCTTGCTGATTTCTTTACCAAAGGCTTATCGGGTGGTGTTTTTCACAAGATCCTCAGCAAGATGGGAATGTATGACATACACTCTCCATCTTGAGGGGGAGTGTTAGCAAATGAGTTGATTTGTCCTAATATTATTTCCTTTTCTTGGTTATATTATTTCCTTTTCTTAGTTGATTGATTGTAAATTGTAATCTTTTATTTGATTGTAAATTGTAGATTAGAATCTTTTATTTTAAGCAGCTTCCTAATTTGTTTAAGGAAGATTGCTAAGTTAGAGAGTTGCCTAACTCATTTAGGCTAACTTAGGAAGGTATCCAACTTAGGAGATATCCTAAACTTGGCAACCTCTCTGTATATATCTTGTGTTCGGTTTTGCTATGTAGAATAGATTGGAAGTTTTTCCTGGTCTTTTGACACTAACTAACTACCAACTGGAAAATGAAATTACAATTAAAAGCAGTAAAGAAAACGATTAATAACAACCAAAATCTGCAGCAAAATTGGGCCAAAATTTGGCCTCCTCGTCTTGTGACAGCGACTTCATTATTTTGGGGTAAATATGTCTACAAAACATGTAATTTGTATCTTCTTTAAAATTATCAAAATCTCTCAACATAATAATTGTTTCTATATATTCATCAAGTAGCTTGGCGAATACTCATTCACATCTCGTTTTTTTCATCCCTTATTTACTAACACCTTTTGATCTTCATGTTTTATGCATTTTACTGAGCTAGACTTCCACTTTTTTTCCCCTTGCTTTAGCTAACATATATATATATATATATATATACCCTTTTTGTCTTTAGTGTTAAGTTGTTAGTACAAATTTTTAAGACTTTTGACTTTGCTAACTGGCTTCTTTGTTTTTTATGTTTAGCCAAAATATAAGTTGAATTTTTTCTTGTTAAAGTATATGTGCAAAGTCTTGTAGCAAACTTTCTTGGTCTTGATTTCTTTGGTACCTCCAATCTATCATCATGAGCCTTTTTAGCTTAGGACTTTCCATTTGCGCCTAGAAAAATCAATATATGAATAAAAACGGTTGAAAAACTAACATTCATGTAGTTAGTGGGATTAAAACTTGAAATAATTGTTATTCTTGTTGTATTCTAGAATATCTTTGTTGTGTTTGAATAGCAATAGCCATCTATCCAAATTGAATTAGCCTCACTTTTCACAATTTAATCTCTTCTACCATACACTTTTTCCTTGAAAATAACTTGTTTTTTGTAATTCCTACCATTTGATTGTAAACTCTGCGTCCTCTCAAACTTCTTCCACCATTTTCCAGTATAGATATCAATAATCATAGGCTTATGTTAAGTGGTTAAACACTGTCTTGATATTTCTTCATAATTTATATAATACAAATGGTCTTTTTGTCTCAAAAATAAAAGTCTATTTGGATACTTCATAAACCATTTTATATGTGACTAAATATTTATCCTGCAAATATTACAACAAATAATAAGGAGGATTAATCAATAAATCCAAAAGAAAGCAAAAGAAGGAATAGGACCAAAGTTATCATAGACTATATATCCTATGAGAACATTGGGTTGAGCGATTGAGGAGAAGGACAAGCTTAGAAGCTTAGATGATTATTACATCCTGGGTTGAGCTATTGAGGAAAAGGAAAAGCTTAGAAGCTTAGATTATTATTACATCCTGGGTTGAACCATTGAGGAGAAGGATAAGCTTAGAAGCTTAGATGATTATTGCATCCTGGGTTGAGCCATTGAGGAGAAGGACAAGCTTAGAGGCTTAGATGATTATTACATCATAGAATGTGAGATTCCTTGATGACATTAGCTTCAGTTTCAACTTCTTGCTTAACTTTATTATTCTTCATTCCACTTTAATATTTTATTTCTTTTGCATCTGCTTATTAGTAAGCTTTGACTGGTCCTATGCAAATACTTATTTGAACTAAAAAACAGATTGTTTCAGTTGAAAAATAATTGCTAATTTTTGGTAAATGTAGACATCATAAATCATCCTGTGATGTTCCTCTAAAGCAGTGGCTGAACTAACACCTTTTTCTAGGGGCCATCATACCAATTTGATAAAGATATTCTCGATTATAACCTACATTTTAGGATAAGTCTAAAACAAGGGGTTCTTTAAAAAAAAAAAAAAAACTCCATTGATAGATAGATAGATAGATATTATAAGGAATGAGCGAGTGAATATATATACTTGTATTTCTAAGAGACATGTCCTTTGGTTTAAATTTAAAAGACATGTTATGTAAAATTTTAGTTTTAAGAATTATGTTGTTCCTGAAAGGTTATAACTGTTATCCATCCTAAAAGACATAATCTTTTCAATGGGTGTGTCTTTTTGAGGGAGACAGTCAGAGACCATGAACTTTTTCCAATCTTCCACTAATTAAGCCACACTAATTATATTAATAGAAAATTGAGAAACCCCGTCTTCGGTTTCTCATTCATTAGTTTACTTACCCCTTCTCCGGCTTCATTATATATAATAGGTAGATACTTAATTAGCCAATGGTTCAGTTAGAATCAAAAACCACGTTCAATCAAAATTAGACAAACATCAAGGATAACTATAAATGAAAACCAAATGTCAAGACAAGCACGCCACAAAGGAATACATAAGATCAACAAAGAAAAACCTGCTGCAGTAAGTTTGTTTGCATAGCGAGAACCTTCTTGCTTTTTTCAATCGTGGCCTGAAGGGTATCTTCCTGCTTATCGAGATCCTCGCCTTCCGGTCTTTCCCCAGAACCCATACCTTTTGCCTTCAGACTCTTGATCCTTTGCAGCCGTGTTTCTCCCCATCCCTTCTTCAGTCTCGCACAGTATAAAGACGCCCCGGCAACATCTCTATGCACAACTTTCGCGTGCCCAAATGTCGAACAGTTCAAACCCGTAGAACCATGAAGGTTCCTCCGCCGATGAGGAAAGACAGGTAACCTGGGTCGCCCGAGAATCGCACAATGAAGAAGAACTGAGCTCTCCATGGTAAGTGACCAACTGTTTGACAATTTGCCTCTGAGTACCAGTAATACTTGGAGGCCTCGAAGGACTGAGGCGACTAAGTGGAAACTGACGGATAACAAACCCGATTAATGTTTTCGGAAATGGCGGACAGGATTACGAGATATGGGAAGGGAAGCAGGAAAGGTAATTGCTGGAGCTTGGAAAGAAATGAAGGGGAAACCATGGACAAACAAACAACGAAGCTCGTCTATGTGTTGGAGATCCCTTGATTCAGGTCCCCACCGAATGGGAAATAATGGAGGTGTTTTGTGAGGCTTTGATTGTCCCAGAATGGGAAACGCATAGTAGAAACCACGAATTTGGATGATGATGCCAGCTGACCACCAAACATATTTTCCTGATTCGCTCTGCGGAAGCAGTAGGCAGCGTTCACTGCGAGCGGTGCCGCCCAGGGGATGGCCTGTTGTAGGCTTTTACGCCTTTTGGGCTCTGACGACTGGGAAAAAAGGCTAGCCTTTTGGGAATTGCGTCTTGTCTCGCCTTTTATTTTGTTATTATTTTGAAGTTAATTAGTTAAACATGATTAAGTGAGGCCAAATAAAATTATGAGATTAAACTCATAAGTTAAAATATATCTTAATTACCTGTCTACGCATAATTAATTAATGTGTCTTAATTGAATTGTACTAAGTTTATCTTATATTTTGTTTAGGCCATATGACAGAGAAAATCAAAATTTATAACTTTTATTAGTTTTTTTTTTATAAAAATTAAAAATGGCAGGCATTCCACTTAAATTAGAAATATTAATTTTCAAACTAAGCAAGCGAATTTAGACTTAAGTGTGTTAGGCTGATGTATCTAGAGTATAGATCAAACGATCAGATAAACGATATACTAAGTTTGTATTAGTAACTCGTGAGTTCGATAATCATCTTATGCAGTGAAGTAAAGCTTTATATCTGTGATTAACTTCCTCTACTAGAATCAAAAGCACGAATAACTGGAGTTGCGCAAGAGCAATCATCCCAAATGTGTTAGGCTGACTCAACTCAATTATAACTCTAATATTTAATTAATTGAAATACCTTATAAGTTTTGACATGATAAGATTACTTGTGCTACATAATTTTTTTAATTACTTGTTTAAATGAGTAAATTGTAAAGAACTCATTTGAAATTTAGTAAATTATAAGAAACTTCTTTACATTTAAAAATGACAATGACCATCTCTATTATTAAAGATAAGTTTAAATGATTATTTTATCCTTATCTTTCTTTTTTTTATTTTTTTTAATTTTAAAAAATAAAATAAAAATAAAAAAACAAGCAACTAATGATTACTAATATCCATGTGCCATTTGAATAGAGAAAAATAAAGAAAATTAACAAAACTATATAAACAATTATTTGGGATCCAACAAACTTAAGTGTGTTTGGGTTAAACAAAAATCAAATGAACAATTTATCTACGTTAAAATGAACCCAATTGCCTTAAGGTTTGATGGAAGCTTATATTTTTGCAGTTTAGTTAAATTCAAATAAATATGAAAAATGAGAGAAAGAGACTTACTATCATTGTCGTATGTCACTTTTACTATTGTCATTGTCAATTTGAACAGAGAGACAAGCCAAAGGAATTTGAGAAGAGAGAGAGAGAGAAACAAACGAGGGGTGTTGACTTTGCTTTTAAATATTTAATTAGGTAATTAATAAAATAAAAAATTACAACATTATATTAAAGTTAAGGGATACCTATCATATTTTTTCAAATATCAATGGTACCTCTTACAATTTTTCTAAAAACATTTTTATTTAAGCATCTTATTTAAATATTTTCAATTCATTTTAATATTCAAATTTAAACATTTATACCTATTTCAAAATTTCCAATGATACATATTAAAATTTCAAATGTTTATCTTATTTGAGATTGAAAATTTTATATCGATTTATATACATTTAAACTTCAAATTTCAGATGTCACAATCTTGAAATTTAAATATGAGAATTAAAATTCAAAATGAATTGAAGTGAAGGAGAGGTTCATTTGCTGATTTATTTTAATTGGTGGAGTTTGCCAATATATATACATATATATATATATTTTTGAAGATGCTTGAGTCGTTTTAATAAAATTTAATTTATATATTTGTGCTTATTTTAGAAATTTAAATTTATAAAATTTTAAAATATTATAAATTTCATAAGAATAAAATAAACGGGTGGACTCTGGGCAGGCGGATACCCAAGCCCAGCTATGGGCCCAACAGACCCACATATCTCAATACCTGACAATTACACCAGTGGCAGTGGGCATGGCGACCAACGATAGAGGTCGTTTGGTATTTCTATTTCTATTTCTAATTTAGATATATAATTATCAATCCAGTCTAGAGGGGACGTGCCCTGCGCGGCCAGCCCCCAGCTCAGCTGGCATCCATACATGTGGGTTTCCCACCCTTAAGAAAGAAAGTAAATGTCCTATTTTTTAAGAATGCTTCAAGTAAAAATTTATTTTTTATAAAAGATATGCGGTTATAAAATTGAATTTAATGTATTTAGGGTTATGGTGCTTAATTTTGAGACGTCTTAGTTAATTTGAGTTATGCAGAGTGGAATCATTTGTATTAATGGACAGTGTTTTTAAGAAAAATTGAAAGAAATTTTTTAAAATATTGTCAAATAACGTTTAATTTTGGTAATGTTTATTTTTTTTAATTTTTAATAAATATATAATAATTAAATAACATCCAAAATTCACCCATAGTTTATAACCTGTTACACCGCTCAGCCAAACAGCCTCTTAAGGTTTCCGGTGAAATTAGACTCCGGTTAGGCGGCCCATGCCCCATGGCATGGTTCGACCTGCAATCTGGACGGCTAGTCACATTTGCCCACCAAGAAGCTACAGAGATAACTTGAACTTGGCCTCCAAGAAGCTAGAATGCCTTTCTTCCCTGAAGAAATGCTCTTCCATGAAAGAGATCTTTCAAGTTCATGCTCAGATCCAAATCTTTGGACTCCACCGTGACCCCAATTTGATGGATGAAATCATCCAATTTTGCGCTTCGCGTCCCTCGGGAAGCTTGAGTCATGGCCGACTCCTTGTCGAGTACTCCGATAACTTGGCCGTGCCTTCGTGGAACAAGCTCATCAGAGGTTATGCTACGAGCAGTTTCCCGATAGAAGCCATCCGGGTTTTCCTTGCAATGAGATTCCGAGGTGTTTGGCCCAGTAGGCTCACGTACCCCTTCCTTTTCAAGGCCTGCACTACGCTTTTAGCCCTCAAAGAGGGCCAGCAGATACACGTAGACACCGTCAAGCATGGTTTGGATTCCGATGTTTATGTTCGGAACACTTTGATTCGTCTCTACGGGTCGTGTGGGGAGTTTGTCGATGCACGCCAGGTGTTCGAGGAAATGACGCACAGGACTATTGTCTCTTGGAATTCCGTTATTTCTGCTGGTGTTGAGAATCTGAAGTTCTTTGAGTCGATGGCGCTTTTTGTTAGGATGAGAGATTCTGGGTTTGAGCCTGATGAAACCACAATGGTGATTTTGCTTTCAGCGTGTGCAGAGGTGGGGAACCTGGACTTGGGGAAATGCGTTCATTCTCAAGTAATAGAAAAAGGATTGCTTGTAAACTGTGAATTAGGCACTTCCCTTGTCAATATGTATGCAAAGTGCGGAGATCTTTATTGTGCCAGTCAAGTGTTTGATCGGATGATTGTAGGAGATGTATGGACATGGAGTTCACTGATCATGGGATTAGCACAGCATGGGCTTGCCAAGGATGCCCTCCACATTTTCAAGAGAATGCAGCATTGTGGAATACAACCTAACCATGTAACCTTTCTAGGGATCCTCTGTGCTTGTAGCCATGCTCGACTTGTGGAGGAGGGGCGCCAATTCTTCCACGACATGCAGCATGTGTACGGGATCAAGCCCACAATGGCACTCTATGGTGCTATGGTGGATTGTTTGGGTCGTGCCTGCCATCTTAGAGAAGCATATGACTTTGTTATAAACATGCCTGTTGAGCCAGATGCAGTTGTCTGGAGGACCTTGCTTAGTGCATGCAACATTCACGATTGTAACGACTCTGGTGGGGTGGGAGAGAAGGTAAGAAAGAAGTTATTTGAATTGGAGCCGAAGAGGAGTGGGAACTTCGTGATGATATCGAACAAATATGCTGAAGTTGGAATGTGGGAGAAAATGCATCATGTGAGAAGCGCGATGAGAGACGGAGGGTTGAAGAAGGTAGCCGGGATGAGCTATGTTCAGGTTGGTGGGTCTACGTATAGATTTCTTTCTAGGGATCACTCTCAAGTTAATTCTGAAAACATCTATCTCTTACTAGATGGATTATATCTGCACATAAAAGACGATGAAGAGTGACTAAACTATTTGTTTCCCATGCTATTTCTTTTTCACGCACAATGCTTTTGTATAGGTGCTCATTCTCTTGTGTTTTGAAAGTATGCTGCAAGTTGTTTGGATTGCTTCCTAATCATTTTGGGTGCCAAGCTCGTCATGTTTTACTGCCTGAAATATTTACCTCCGATATGATGCAAACTTATGTATTTTCTGGTATTGCCTGAACGATCAATGCCAATACCAGCTTATGAGACCAAAAAAATAAAATAAAAATAAAAATAAAAATAAAAATAAAAATAAAAATAAAAATAAAGATAAAAATAAAAATAAAAATAATGTGAAATCTACATAATGACTTAAGTGGTTGTAATGCTTTCTGTTTGATCAATGTATAATGGGTAAGTTGTCTTTAGCGGTTTCCATTTTCAACAACCCTTCAAAGAAACACAAAACTTCTTACCTATTGTACACCGATCTCACATACATCAATATAACAACTTAACTTACATAGGATCCTGTACAGATGCTGTATTTCAAGAAAGAATTGACGCCCATCTGGGCTATATTCCAATAATCTACAAACAATATTGCTGGACAGTAGAATGGACCCATTTTCCCAAGTTTTTAAGTTACCGGCTGAAAGTAAAATCACCATTTTGGTTTCATCAGGCTCAAACCAACAATATCTATCTGTTGCGCAAACAGAAGGCAACGCAAACATATACACTCTGAATCTTTGATATAAAACCCTTTCTAACATATAACAGAGTCAAAATCGAAAATCAACATACACCACAAACAAGTATGAATAAAATTGAAAAGTAGAATGAACACGAGAGATTTACCGTGGTTCACCCGAAAGGGCTATGTCCACGTTGAGCTCACTGCACTATCGGAGTTAAAAATAGGGTTTACAAATACACTATATACAAGCCTCACAATCACTCGTATTTACAGAAACAATTTCTCTATAAAAAACGCCTCAAAATCATAACAAGAAATAGATCAGAGGCTTACCCTATTCGAACCAGAGAGAAGACCCAGAAGGAGCCGAAGAGAGTTTGATTCATGGAATGAGAAAGACCCCCTCGAACCCTAACGACAACACTCTCTCTCTCTCGTCTGTCACATTACATATCCCGATGCACAGTAAATAAATAGGGGTCGCATGATGCATTTGAAGGGTTTAGATTGCACTAGATAAAAGGCAACATCGACAGTTCATATTGCAGGAGGACGAGACAAGGGGCACGATCGAGATGAAGGACGCCCGAGCGGTTGCCGAGCTGCCCTCCAGTGCCACGTGGCACTGTTGCAGCTGACCCTCCTCCCCGGGTTCTTAAGTAAGAAACGGTGTCGTTAGGTGCTTCATTGCCAACACTATCATCCTAACAAGAAGTCCCGTCGATTCAAAACATTTCAAATTCTCAACTCGTAATATTGCAACTCAAAGAGATAACAAGAGACGCTCTTAGAAGATGATGTCAATGACTTTTGTAAGATAAACTTGCTAGATATATTGCTTAAAAAGTTCTGAGAGTAAAGTAACTTATGGGTAGATATTGTATTTGTTGATTTATGTTTAGATTGATAAGATGGTTTGAGGAAACATGTGTATTCAATCTGCACGTGTTTGCCGTGGAAGAGAAGCGCTTTAAATCTCCAATCCTGTGGGAAGAAGTCAAGAAGATTCCATTGTATGTTCCGATGCCATTTTGAGCTTACATTTGAACGACTCTAGACTGGTTAAAATCCTATGAGAGGTTTATAGACTCCCCTTTTCCCAACATTTGGATGAATTACATGCAGATTACATAGGCTACAACAGCTCAATTCAGTAGTAGACAAGAAAGAATAAGAGATCTACTATTCACAAATGTCCTATTATTTCTGCAAGTGATGTGTATGTACCAATAATTGCAACCAAGATGCCAACTAACAATATACCCGCTATGACAACCAATTTCAACCTGAATATCCGATAAGTACCCGAAACCTTCAAGTAACACAAGCATGGAAGTATCACCGCAGCAGTCAGGCTTAAAAATGCTCCCACGAGTGACATTAGAGACCCGAAAAATGGGATGGCCAAAGCTACAATCATAGTGCTGATCACCAAGCTGGTTCTGATCACAGGGCCTGCTGATTTTCTAATGCTGTCTGCAAGTCGATCCTCGATAGCATTAACAATTGGCGTTACCATCAGTGCGTATTTAGCGATGGGATTGATTAGAGTAGTGTAGATCGCCACTTTGGAGCTTATTCTATTGAGAGGAAGGTTCAAGGTTATCTGAGAGTTGGCATTCGAACCAAACATAAGGTACCCAGAAACAGCCATCGATGCATAGATGATGGTACAAAAGATAAAGCATAGTAGCAATACCTGCAATTAATGGCCAGAAAGTTCTCAAGTTTAGAGCTTTGAATTAAGAGCTAAAACAAGTTGGGTGATTCAAGGACATTGTTTTACCTTGGAGAATTTGCTCTTGTCTTTCATAGAAGTGTACAGGGTGGGAAAAACTGGATGCGCGCAATAGCAAAACGCATATAAACTCACAGCTGTGGGGATTCCGTTCCAGTCTAGAAGCCTTCCCTTCTCATGAAAACCTATGCCGTCATAAGTTCCGGCCATCAAGATTGAGCCAAGGATGATTATAGAAGCTAAAACTCCAGTGGCAGAGATGTAAGAAACCATGCTCATGTCATTTAACATAACTGTGGGCAATATAATTAAAGCCACAGCTATGACGAATACTTGTTTCCCTTCGATTCTAAACCCTGCGATTTCGACTCCGTCAATTGGGAACAGGTTATATAAATTGTCTCCTTCTAGAATGAGGAAACCTGTTGCAACCAAGTACAGTTCCAAGTTCATGAAAACGGACACCACTAATCTCCCTTTTTTCCCAAAGGCTAGCTGGCCGATGTCGGGATAAGTTTTGACATTTGGATCTGCATCCATACATCTTTTTATAAGCATGCCGGTGTAGAAAGTTGCAGCGGCAATGAGAAAGAGGACGATCAAGCTCAGCCAACCTCCCGACGATAGTGCATGTGGAGTCGACAATATCCCAATTCCTGAACAAATAACATACAAAAATTTACTAGTTTTAGCTGCTGCTCGTGGACAGGATCCAACATATATATACACAGACATAGTTGAAGAATTAATAGCTCGACAGATCGAGTTTAAGAAAGGAGTAAGGGGCGCGTGAGTTTAGCGAGAGAGAGATCTGATTAAAAACAGAAGAAGTCGTCGTCGTCATCATCAGAGTGATGAATTATTTCCCTGGCTATTGCTTAATTATCAGATGAAAGAAAAAGGAACCTGACAAGGCGTTGAGACCATTGAAACAGGTCTTGAAAAAAGAAGTGGTGCCGGCGGCGGCAGAGTAGTGGCCGATTGGCTGCGCCTCTACGTCCGTATCCTTCTCAACAAGCTTCTGCGGTTTCTTCTCATCCTCCTCGAGCAGTAGAGGAATGGCAAGAGACTCTGCGTCTCGTCGTTCAGCTTCCATTTAGGCGGCGAGAGGGAAAGAGAGAGAGAGAGAGAGAGAGATTCACTGGAGATCTCACGAGCTCGCTCTCCAAAGTAGTCAAGCGGTGCCGGCTATTGGAAGAGCATCGATACAGGACATATATAGACACGGTAAGCATTAGTTCTTTCAAAATTTTGTTCCAAGTCCTCCTTATCATCAATCGACAGGGACACTCCTAATGGCTAATTATTTGTGTTTTGATAAATCCATATTTCCACATCGACCGCTTATATATTGTGTGTGTGTGTGTGTGATGAAGAGAGGCTGACAAAGTTACGCGGTGAAAGGAGATGACAAGCGTGTGGTGTGGGGACGTTGAAGAACAACTCTTTGTGGACGAGTGATAAGTGAGACCCGCTCTCCTGGAATTAAGATAATAACCTGAATTTCTTTTCACTTTTCTTGGAAATTAATTAATTCGTGAATTGGAGCTAACCCATCCCTGACTCAACAAATCTCAATAAAATTCGTTGCCGATCGTGATCAAGATAAATTAATAATAATTATAATTAGACAATTGATACAACAATAATACCTTCACACACACCCAACCTAATTAACTTATAACATGGTATATACAAAATAACTCACTAATCATCCTATTATTCAAACTAAAAGGTAGAAAAACAAAACCCAAAAATTGTGGATCATTTGTCCTCGTTTCCTACACTCCCTCTCAAACTGAAGAATAGATATAAGTCATTCCTGGTCTGCAAATACAGATATTGAAACTTGATTTTTGAAGTACTTTGATTAGAATATCAGTTTCCTAAAACTTGGTAGGAATGTAAGACAAGACAATAGTCTCATTCTTAATCTCGGTCTCGATGAAGTCTCTGTCAATCCTCATATGTTTCATCCGATCATGTTGAATTGAATTATAGACTACATTGATAATTGGTTTACTATCACTAAACAACTTCATATGACATGTTTCTAGCATGTTTAAATCTCTCATCAATCTCTGTATCCAAATGAGTTCACATGTTCCTTGAGTTACGGTTCTATACTCTACTTCTACACTGCTTCAAGTAATCACAGACTGTTTTTTGCTTCTCCATGTCACTAGATTACCCCAAACTTTTGTGCAATACCTAATTGTTGACTTGTTATCATCAACAACTCATGCCTAGTTTGTATCTGAAAAAACTAGCACCATCCATGACTCCTAGTCTTTTTAAAGAATAATCATTTGCCATAATTTCCCTTTAAATACCTCGAGTCTAGTTTGCTACATCCATGTGTCTTTTTGTAGGAGCATGCATGAATTGGCTTACACGCTCACATTAAAGTCAATATTTGATCTTGTGAGTGATAGGTACATGAATTTTCTACCAAATGTTGATAGCTCTTTTTATTCACTAGAGGATCACTATCTGACACATTGTGCTTCCAGTTACGTTCCAATGGTGTAATAAAAGGTTTACACTCAAGTTTTCATATCTCCTTAATTAAGTTAAGTGTGTACTTTCTTTGTGAAATGAAAATCTCTTTTGACTTCTTACAATCTCCATTTCAAGAAAGTATCTAAGTTTCCCCAAGATCTTTTATCATGAATTAGCTTGAAGTCTCTATTTTTGAGATTTCCAATTTTCATTTCATTATCACTTGTGATCACCATATCATCAACATATATAATTAGTATTGCTTGTTTTTTTGACTTATTCTTCTTCACAAATAAGGTGTGATCAACTTGCCTTTGGTTGTATCCAAGATCCATCATAACAGTACTAAACCGTAAAAACCAAGCTCGAGGTGAATGTTTCAAATATAAAGAGCTTTTTTTAGCTTACATACCTTGTTTGAATCTCCCTTTGCTTAAAATCTAGGAGGAACTCTCATATATACTTCCATCTCTAATGTGTTACTGAGAAAAGTATTCTTAATATCTAGTTGGTGTAGTCTTAAATCTAAATTAGCAGTAATAGTCAATAGAATTCTAATTGAGTTAAGCTCGGCAACTGGTGTAAAAGGTTTCTTCATAATCTATTCTATTGATTTGACATTACAAAAAAATTAATTTTTTGTGACGATTTTTTTAATATTTTGTGGTGATTTTTCAAAATCACTGCAAAATTAATTAAAACATTTAATTTTACAGCGATTTTCAAAGAACCACAGCTAAATTAAGAAAATAATTAAATAATTAAAAATAAAATAAAATTACACGACAATTTCTAAGAAACTACTGTTAAAGTCAAAAATAATTCAAATTAAAATAATATTTACAACGATTTTGAAAAATTGTCCCAAAATTCATTAAAATTTTGAATTTAGTGGTAGTTTTTGAGAAACCGCCCCTAAATTTAAAAAAATAATTAAATAATTCAAAATTAAAATTAAACTAACATTTGCGACGATTTTTGAGAAACCATCGCGAAATTTTAAAAATAATTAAATAATTAAAAATTAAAATTAAATTAACATTTGTTGTAGTTTTTAAAAATCGCTGTGAAATTCATTAAAAATTTGAATTTAGCTGTGATTTTTTGACAAAAATTGTCGCTAAATTCAAAAAATAATTAAATAAATTAAAATTAAAATTAAATTAACATTTGTAATGGTTTTTAAAAATCGCCATAAAATTTATTAAAAAATTAAATTTTCTTAAGAAAATAATTAAAAATTAAATTAATAAAAGAATATAAAATTTTAAAAAGAAATATAAAATCTTAAAAAGAAATTTAAATTAATTGCAAAATTCATTAAAAAAATTAATTTAAAAAAATAAAAAGAAATTTAACAAAATTTTAATATATAAAATTTTAATAATTTTTAAAAAATATATAAAATCTTCCTTTTATTTTTTAATCAATTAATTTATTTAATTGAACTCAATTAATTTATTCCTTTATTCTTTTAAAAATTAATCAATTAATTAATGTTTTTAAATTTATATTAAAAAATATAAAATATAATTCTAAAAAATAGTTGTTGCATTAGTATATAATTTATATGCGCGCATATATAATAAGGAGCTTCACAGATCAGATGGTTCGCGCGCTTCGCAAGTATAGGGGAGGTCCTGAGTTCAAAATTAGGGAGCAGAAGGCTGAGAAGTTAATTTCAGTATCGCCACATAGCACGCGAACATGAATCCACGTGGCGCGCAGAGGCCAGTCGAGCGTGGGAGCCCACGCTCGCGAGCGGGGGTGCCTGCAAGGCTAGGCCCAGGCAGCCGAGTGCATGACCTAGCTGCCCACGCTTGCGCGCGTGCCTGGCAATTAAAATTTTAATTTATTTTTAATTTTTGCGACGATTCTAAAATAGTCACTAAAATTAAAAATTAAATTTCTTTTTTAATTTTTGCAGTAGTTTTGAAACCGCCGCTAAAATTAAAAATTCAAAATTTTTTAAATTTTTGCCACCATTCCTAAATCGCTGCTAAATATTTTAAAAATCGCTGCAAAAAATATAATTAGCAGTGGTTACTCTAACTGTTGCTGAAAACCGCCGCCAAATGCTTTGCGATACTTGATTTAACAGGTGGTTTTGAAAATCGTCACTAAATCTCTTTGCGGCGGTTAAAAATCGCAACTAAATGCTAATTTTTTTGTAGTGAGAAAAATCTCGTGCTACTAGTTTTGTCTGATACTGTTCAATAGTTTCATGTTTATACTTCACTGAAAAGATCCATTTGCTACCAACTATTTTCTTCCCTTTTGGTAACTTCACCATCTCTCAAGTTTTATTATCATTCAGTGTCTTCATCTCTTCTAGCATAACTTTCTTCCAATTTGGATCTTGAAGTGCCTCATGAATATTTCTAGGAATCTAAATCTCATCAATCTTTGCAACAAAGGCTTTGAAAGTTTTTATAACTTAGTATATGCAACATAATTTGATATAAGATAGTTGGAATTTCTCATACAAGACCTTACCCCATTCCTTATAGCAATCAGAAGACCAATGTTATTGATGGGTTACTCTTCCTCACAACATGGCTCATTTTTTTTTATCATTTTCTTGGTTATCCGTAGGTATTGGGATTTGTTATTGGTTCATACTCTTGAGGTTTTGTGATCACTTAGAGTAAACTAGAATTGATTTTTGGTCTACAGTGTTAGATTTTCCCCCTTGATTTACATCACCACCGTTTTTTGACTTAGAATCGGATTGGGAAGGAAAATATGAGAAGAGCAAAGGGAAAGGCTCGAAGAAATTGGGTTCCTAATGTTTGTCTCTTTGAGTATTATTCTCCTCTTGGAGAGAAACATGGGGGTAAAATGATTGATCTTCAACAAAGAAACATCACGTGAGATTAGGAACTGTTTCGTAGACAAATGATAACACATAATGCCCTTTTGTGTGGAGGAGTAACTAAGAAAGACACATTTGAGAGCTTTAGGATCAAACTTACCATGGTTGGGTTGAACATTATGGAAAAATACCACGCACCCAAACACATGCGGTTCAAGAGAATTATAAACCTGAGAAGAATAAAAGACATATAAAAATGCATTGAGGGGTGTTCGGTATTGAATGACATTTGAGGGAACATGATTGATAAGAAACGTCGATGTAAAAATGGCTTCACCCCCAAAAAAGTGTGGAACATGACTAGCAAACATGATGGATCGATCAACTTCCAATAAGTAATGATTTTTTTTTCTCAACAACCCCATTTTTTTTAAAAGTATACGCACATGAGATTTGATGAATTATCCCATATTCTTGGAGAAATTCATTTAGTTTATAGGAGAAATACTTCTACTATTATCCGTTCGAAAAATATGGATAGATGACTGGAAAACATTTGTGATACGTTTGTGGAATTGTTTAAAAATTGTAGTCATTTCGATTTTCTCTCATCAAGTAAACCCAACATACTCGAGTATGGTCATCAATAAGGGTAACAAACTATCGTTCCTTAGTTAAATTGAACACTCATGATGGTCCCCACACATCACTATGAATTAAATAAAAATGAGTAGAAAGTTTGTATATGTGAGGTGGATAAAATACACAGGGTTTGTTTGACAAGAGTACAATGATCATACTAAAATGATGAAAGATCTTTATTAACGAACAAATGAGGGTACGGACGTTTTAGATAAGAGAAACTGGAGTGGCCTAATCTATGATGCCATAACAGAACATTGGAATTAGAAAATAAGGAAAAAAAGTAGGTAACTTTGGACTTGAAGGAGAACCAACACCAGGCAAGTAATAAAGACCATTTCGCTCTTCAGCATTCCCAATCGTCCTCTCCAATGAAAAATTCTAAAATTTACAGCAAGAAAGAAAAAATGTTATTGAACAGTTCAAAGCTTTGGTTAATTTACTCGCAGAAAGTAAATTGCATTGTAGATTTAGAACTTGAAGAACCGAATTCAATTACAACCCATTGAGTTCCATATCTCCTCTCCCTGTTGTTGTGCACATGGATCCATCTACTACAGTAATACTAGCATTTTCCTTATATGGTTGATAGTTACTGAATCCTATATTTGAGTTTTTCATATGGTCAGAAGCACCTATGTCTATTATCCATGTATCATGTGAGTCTTTACATGACAATAAAGAAAAAATACATTTATTGGATGTAAGCGTTGTAGAGCTAGCAAAGATTGATGGGACAGTTTTGGAGACAACTGTAATTGATGAGGAAGTCATTAGTTTTCGGAGAATTTTCATCTGCTCTGCTATGAATGGTTGAGAGGCCAGCATTAGTTGTTATCTTAGCCACATAGGCATTCTTTCTTCTCTAGCTTCATGGCTTTCAATCTAAGGGCTTGCCATGAATATCCCAGCACATGTCTTTGGTATGATTGGGTTTCTTACAATGGTCACATCACAACTGCTTATCCTTTTTAGAATGACCTTTTGGATTGTTTCCTTCATTTCAATTTGCAGCTAAAGCAGATCCCTGGGCTGCTATCTCGATGGATAAGTTCTGTATTGGAGAAGACATCACTTTTCTCATTGATTCTTCACGCCGGACTTTAGCAAACATCTCTTTTAGTTTAGGTAGAGGCTTTGCGCCAAGTATACATTCTTAAACGTCATCAAGATCTTGATCTAGGCCTTATAAGAAATTAAATATTTGATATATTTCTACCATATTATTGTATAAAACTCCGTCATCTGGACACTTCTAATTAACATTGTGAAACAAATTGATTTGTTGCCACAATTTTGAGAGCGTATTAAAGTACTCGATGACAAATAATGTACTTTGTTGAGTATTTCGAATTTTAGAGTAAACTTCAAAACTTTGAGATATATCCTTAAGGTCCGAGTACATCTCTTTCATTACATCTCATACTTCTTTTATTGTTTGGTAAAGCAGGTACAAGGGCCCAATCTTTTGCTCCATCGAGTTTATCAACCATGCTATCATAGTTGAGTTCTTTGCTTCCCATACATTATAGGTGGCAGAATCTGACGGAGGTGTTGTCGTTGCTCATGTTAAATATCCCATCTTTCCTTTTCCCTTGATCATAAGTAATATTGATTGATACCACTCTTTAAAATTGCTCATATTCAATTTATGAGAGGTCATTTGTATTGAGCGGTTTTCAAAATGACCGGGTACTAAGGATAATTAAGGGTTGGAGATAGTCAGGAAATTGATCGATTCCACTGTGGATGAAGTGGAGGTGGTTATTTTATCAGTAATGGTGGTTACTGGTATTCACGTTAGCGACTGATGGTCAGCTGGTCTGAAATCAGTGGGTTGCTAAAAACTAGATATGAGATTGTGAAGTTCAGATTTGAGGCCGACGATCTACTAGACTACCACGAAAAAATGAAGAGGATGACCAAGATGGAAGGAGCTGTGAGCAGTAGCAGAAGTTCGCTGGAGCAACGACAACGATAGACAGCGACGAGCGGCGAAGGAAGACGACGACGGATGGCGATGAAACCACCGGATGGCGATGAAACCACCGTGATAGACTCGTCTACTAGAACAATGGCAGATTAACGATGGCTATGTGTGACTTTGATACCATATAATTAAACAATTGATACAACAATAATATCTTCACACGCACTCAACCTATTTAACCTACAACATTTTATTATATAAAATAACTCACTAATCCTCCCATTATTCAATGTAAAAAATAAAAAAACAAAACCCAAAAATTTTGGACACACGATCCCTTAATTTGTGGGATCCCATAAATTGTGGATCACTTGTCTCCATTTCCTACAACAATAATAATAATAATAATAATAATAATAAAGGCACCATCTCATTAGAAGTTTCTAACTTTTGCAGTCATTTTCTCCTCCTTTTCTTTAGTTCAACGTGAATCACGTGAAAACCTCAACTAAAAAGTACTGGTCCTGTGGTTTCACAGGACTCCTCTTTCCAAACATAAACAATTAAGGTTACATACACTACATTAATTTAATTTTATTAAAAAATAAAATAACTAAAAATATAAAATAATCCATACAACTATAATCAAATCACATGTACTAGTAATTATGATAACTATATAATTTTTAATCCATAATTATACAATTACAGTGATTAAAAAAAAAAAAAGAAGCCAAAATGTTTGTTTGGGCTTTGTTTTTCCACAAGTTTTGCATGCCCGTGACGGTGGCATGATTCTAAATACGGACACGTTTTGAGCCGAAGAGAGTCCCATCGCCATGCCTCTTCCTCGTGAAACATAACCCTCCTTGTTAAATCGTTTTCACTTTCAGGGACCATCCAGTTTCAATAGGACAACTATACAAAATTTAATATTAAAATATTACAGCATGGTTCGCATTTCGTTTTTAAATTATATATATATATATATAAAGCAGTTAATATATTAATAATACATTTTTTTCTTATTCTGCTCAAATTCCTACATAAATACATGTATATGTAATTATACTTTGAAATTTAAGAAAATTATTGGAATAATAATTATACACATGTAGATCAAAATCAGAGTAAAGCGTGTTGAATTCATTGCATTCCGAGGTCGCCCCTAAAAGTGGTCAAAGATAAACGTACCATAATATCGCACATTTTTTAAAACCATTCGTCAGTCTCACAGTTAATGAGCACGTGTTGAAATTTTGATGATGTGTATGTTTTATAATTACACGAATAAATTGTGTTTCTTTGTATGTATGTACGTATGGGCGGTGATTGTTCTCTTTTTAATTAAAGAAAAAAAAAATAAATAGTCTTTAAAAGCAGTTCCCGGTCCGGAATCATCCCATCTATAACGGTTACCGTTAATTTGAACATTTTTATATCTCTTAATAGGTAAAATTTATTTTATGCTAAGACTATGTTTGGTACCATTATATAGAAGAAAAGGGAAAAAAACATTTAATCATTCTTTCATTCGGTTTGTATAAAAGATTGAAATATGCTTTTCTACTCAAATGATAGAAAAACTGAAAAGGGTGAGATACAATTACATTTTTACTCTAATAAAATTCTATTAGTTACAAAATAACCCATATATAAATCTCACATATTGTTGTTAATGTTTTATCAACCCATTATGTATAGAGTTTCTTTTTGTTATTATCATTTGTCTCGGGTCGTAAATAAACTGAGTCATTAGTGAATGATTCAGTGTTTAACTTGATAAAAGTTCGTTTGACTTCATTTGTTAACATAAATTAGTCGAATTTGAGATCAATAAAGTTCGATTCGTTAAAACACGCAAACATATTTAATTAAAAACTCATAAATACTAATAGAATCAATTGAGAATCAATTGGAGACTTGTAGATATCTTGAATTAAAAATTCGTAAATAATTTGAGAATAAATTTGTTTATAACTATATTAATATATTTATTTATAATTTTATAAATATATTTTAATATAAAATTATTAAATTTTAAATTATTATATATATTAATTTAATTATTTAACATAATATAATACATACAATAAATAAAATAAAAAATTAAATTCAAATAAAATAACAAACGAGACTGGAAGTCTACGCCTGCCTCCCTTCGCTGCTTAGAAGGTGTGTATAGTCTCTCTCCCTCTTTTTTATTTGAAGTCTTTGCTTCTTCCTGACATCATCTGACGTCTTCCACTGCAAACCACCATCTCCCTCCCTCTGTCTTCTGCTGCCATCCATTCTGCCTCCCTCTGCCGCTACCAACAACACGGCAACAACCCACCCTGCTACGGTGGCAAAAACACCCATTTCGTGACTTCCCATCCCCCACCACCTTCCATCTCCTGCGACTAGATCTATCCGAAACCGAGGCATCTCAACCCCACCGTCTTTCATCGCTAGCAACATTGCAACCCCAAGCTCCTCTCTTCCTCTTCAAAGGTCACCCATTCTTCTGCGACCTTCCATCTCCCCCGCCCAAATCTGCCAGAAACTGAACCCCTCCCCCAACCCCGTGTCTTCCGCCGTCGGCCACCACGACTGTCCGCCTCCTCCGATACCGAAACCACGCAACCCAGTGTTTTGAAAATTAAATAATCTTTTATTAATTATTTTTATGTAAAGAAGGCTACAAATATTTTTTTTATGTATATTCAATAATTATATAATTATTTTAAATCAAATATCATTTTTATAATGAAAAAACATTTTCATCAACTAATTAATTTATACAATTTCATTCCATCAAAATTAGTACTTACAATTGCATCTCATTTTATTCCTATTTATATCAAATATATAACAATATCAATAGAATTTAGACTTCTAACATTATGGATTTGAATTTGTTTTTGTGTAAGATTTACACAATTACTTGTATTTATCCAAGAAACTAATTCAGTTAAAAATAAATTTATTCGTTCACTTAAAATTATAATTTTATTTTTATTTAAAAAAAAATTATAACCAAGGGTAGATGTAAGTGTGAGCTGCCCTCGGTTTTAGGCTGTCCACTATTAAAATTATTTTTTTAATATAAAAAATATAATTTAATAATAATTCAATAAAAAAATTATAATCTACCTCAAAGTATGTGACGTGCAATTCTATATTTTAAAAATAAAATTTAATCTCCCTATTCATAAGTTTTTTAATCTACCCCTAGTCTTAATTTATAACTCAAATCTCCCACGTTACAATATATATATATATATATAATTAATGATCATGGTCCAACCAGTCTGGTGAAATATGTAATATACAATCTTACATAAATTTGTGAATCTGCCAACTGAAAACTAGTAGTGATGGATGGGAGGATCACTCCACGTGACAAATAAAAAAAACATATAATTAATAATGATGGTCCAACCAGCCTGGCGGAATGTCTATGTCACTCACACTCACCCTCACCCCCCCCAGTACTATGAATAAATTTAGCCAACTTAATTTGGACCACTCCATCACTAAATATTGTAGTTAGAAGATCATTTCTAATGGCCCCCCCGTTAATAATAATAAACTATAATATTAGTTAATTGTTAAATAAATATTTTTATACGTGTGATTTATAGGTTGTGGGCATGTTAAGTCTCCTTGGCTTTATCTTTATCTTCAATAACATCTTTATAGCTAATATTAGATTACACATAAATATTTTTTTATTAATCTTTTCATTTTTGTCTTTTTATCTTTATTAATCACTCAACTATATTATGAATATCTTTATTTATAATTTTATCTTCTTATATAGTAATGTATCCCTTTTAGCATTCCTTATCGCAACTAAAATAGTTAAAATCACAATTTTAAGTAGGGTAAAATTAAATTATAAAATCATAAAATTTTAAAGATAATTAAAAATAACTTTTAATTTTTATATGGATTGCATTAATTGATGATTAATTCTGAAAACATCAAAACCAAGCCAACGAGTCGCTAGTTTCCATCATGAAACAAATCCTGCAGCTTGATTTCTATACTCTGTAACAAAGCCTTAGCTCTTGCAAGACAAATTCATTTTCAAAATTTCTATACTCTGTAACAAATAATGCACAGATTAATAATTTTTTTTTTATTTTTGACAAATTATAAACTAACGTTACTTAATTAATTAAGACTCTAAGACTTGTTATCACCGAACAATCATTGAGCACTGAGCAACTGTCTAACGAGACAAAACGACGACAAAAAAGAAAAGAAAAGAAAGGGAGATAATTGATAAGGATTTTTGATTGTTTGTGTGTGACTAAGACAGTCTTATCAATTTAATTGCTATTTGGTCAAAGTGTCAATTAAGTGTAAAACGTAAAATCGTTGAAATTGTGAGGTTAATTACAATTTTATTAATTTAAATCATGATTTTATATTAAAAATAGTTTTGTATGTGATTTGGATCGTTGAGACATATTTGATGCATCAAATTATAAAATTATAAGTGTTGAATCAAATTTTTAATAACAATAATTTTAATTATATTTATATTTTATATATTAATAGTTTAATAACTTCTCATCTACCTAACGCCAAAGAAAAAGAAAAAGTCCGATGTGTAATAATTAATTGTCGTATTGTGCATTATTATATTATTATGGGAAAGAAAGAAAGAAAGAAAGAAAGAAAGAAAGGCAAAACCAAAATGAGGAGAGATTAATAAGTTCCAACTAAGGTACGGAATTCCTTGATGATAGCAATGCATATTCATTCATGGCTTCGAGAACGATCGAGCGCCGGCGATGATGATAGTTGGGCCCCCCTATCAGCTTTTTCCAAGAGATAAACTTCAAGTTCAACAACCCGCCAAGGAAAACTCCATGATTAGATTAGGTTTCTCCGGAAGGGTAGAATTCTTGTACACGAATGCCACTGCCATTTTCCGCCGGCCGTAGAGACAATGCAAAAGGGGATGGATGGGGTAGTGCGCCGTGAAGTATCTGATTTTTCTTATGATTTTAGGGGCGCGGGTGAAGGGGACAGTTTAGTCGTCTTCTTCCCGGTCAACAAGTCTCGCTCAACTCTGATACGTATCCCGGTGGCTGGCTCACAACACATGGCCGGATTATTATTATTGTTCGTTCAGTTCAGCCTCTTTTCAAGTCTTGGTATTTCTGGGAAAGAAGGGCTTCCTGGGATGTTGGGCCCCGGCCCGTTGGGGCGCAGTGAGTGATACGTGATGTGGCCCAGACTGCTGAAACACGAGTTTTAAAATAAGTTGTACTCCTTGATTTGACAGTATTATCATATCAACAAACACATTCAAAATAAAATAATTTTGATTTCCTGTTCAACTTGCATTGTCAATTTGGATTCCTGTTTAAATTACATTACACATTCATGTTCCATGAAATTATATCAACACTCCAAACAATTTTTGTGATAAAATAACTTTTGAAAAATATTCAATATAAAAAAGTAATTACGTGTCATTTTTTTTGTTAATATAATAAATATTAAATAAAAAAAAGTAATTTATAAATATTAAATTTGAAGAGAAACTATCAAATTTTATTTTTTCCTTCTAGATTCCAAGAAGTGTCTACGATGCAGAATTTCATTACGAATTCGTATTCTTTCAAACAATTTTTAATAAAAAACATGCGTTATTTATGTGAAATTAAGTCACTGACCTATGATGTCACCTCATCCACTTACGTCAAGTCTACAAGTTTGGGCCGAGAGTCCTATAGACTTAGGCCTGCTGATTTAGGGTATATTGATCGGGAAAAGATGATTTTGTACCATCATTATTATAATTAAAAAGTTTAAACATCACTTGGAAAGTTTATTTTCTATCTTTTTTTTTTTTAAAAAAAAAATATTAGGAACCTTGAAGATCGTTTGGAAAGCCCCTTTTCTACCTTTTTTTTTTCTTTTCTTTTTAAATGTTAGGTAAAAGCTTGAAGATTATTTTGAAAGCCCCTTTTCTACCTTTTTTTTCTTTTCTTTTTAAATGTTAGGTAAAAGCTTGAAGATCATTTTGAAAGCCCCATTTCTACCTTTTTTTTTGTTTCTTTTTAAATATTAGGCAAAAGATCTGTTTCCTATCCATTTTGTTTGATTTGAAGGCTTTTTTATAACCTCTATTATATATATATATATATGCCCAAAGGGTAGAACCAACCCTTTTTGCAAGATTCTACCCAAAGAGGAGAATCATCTATTAGACCCTAATTACTAGCTTGGAAATCTTAGAAATAAAATACTAATTATTCTATCTCACCCAACTTAAATAAAGAAGCAAAATTCCTACAAATAGATCCATTTAACTTATTTTATTTATTACATACCACTTGTTAGTATACTTACTAATTTGAGCGGCAGAAATTAAATCAAGAGATCTAACCCTACCTCATCTTATAAATGGTCCTCATCAAGACAAACTTTAAGTAGTCGATCCCAACCATGGTTGGAGTTAATAATAAGTTGGATAAAGAAAATTTTAAGAAAATTATTCTCATATTATAAATTTAAAAAATTTAATATTTGAACCTGAATAATTCTTGAAAAGAAATGTTGGGCCTAGTTATCCTAGCCCAGCCCACACATATCTTTGGGATCATGGTGCATACCAATGCATATTTGTGACAACGATGAAGAATCATATTCTTTTTATTTAATAGGGATGAAGAATCATCTTTTATATTATTATTATTATTATTATATAAGTAAATAAGATATTTATATTTTTTATTTTTAAAAATAAATAAACAACTTATTCATCAAGATTTGATCTCATCATCTTATAGGTTTAAAATATTTAATATTATCACTTTGCGATCTTTAACTTCTAACTAAAAAAAATATAAAAAAACTAGACCACAATTATTAATTGTCTATCTAATAACTTTTTATTTATTTATTTATACATACAAATTAGATAAGATGTCTGCCTAACCATTAGGTACAGAGCATGGCCATCCCAACTGGACCCAATTTGCAATTGCAGGAGCCCAACTGCTCATACTATTATAATATAAACTATTCCTTCATAATATAATATATATATATATAGTTGTTTCTAATAATCGTCCATAAATTATTCCAAAGAACATTTGATTTACAAGTTGACCAGATATCCTGAGATCTCATTGTTAGCAATGAGTAGTTTATATATATATATATATATATTTCATATGTTTATATTCAAACATAAATGATATAATTAATTGTCACTTTTTGCATAAAAATTACAATACATTATATTAGCTATGGATAAAGTACCTCTTCCTGTCCCATCGCTACATCATATATAAAACTAAAAGTAATATATAGACATTATTTTAGAAGCGTTATGGTTTGGTCTGATTATTTGTGAAGGAAGTATATATGATCCCTAGCTAGCTAGCTAGTAGCTAAGCTACTTCAAATATTTCAATCTTCATTTCACTTTCATTTTCCTTCAATATTCATGCTATTTTCAGGCCTGTTAATGGGTTTTCACCACTCCAGAGATGCATATCATCATATAGATATCCAGTCTCACAATTACTTTGATCAACTCTCTCTCTCTCTCTCTCTCTCTCTCTATATATATATATATATATTGAATATTTA